>NC_080775.1:34373596-34676551 GCF_020826845.1 Diceros bicornis minor
AATTTGAGATCTACGCATAGGACTATGGAATGCTTCCTTGCTTCAAACCTAACCACTACATCAGTAGTGCTCCTGTATAATAACAGGGGAATACAACTAAAAAAATTGCATTTCTCAGACTTTGTCTAAGAAGAAGCCTCTAGGGAACCCCAAAGACAATAAAGGGGACAAGAAGATCTCCAGAGAAAATTGTAGCCTCTAATACCCACAGTTGTAGCAAACAATAAACATAGCCTAATATGTAGCCAGAGAAACATAAAATCTCACACTAAGGGCCCATTTACCCAAGTTCCTTTTACCCAGTACATCATATCTGACCTTCACTAAAAAATTACAAAGGCATACTAAAAGATTTTAAAAAAACACAATTTGAGGAGACAGAGTAAACATCAGAATCAGTCTCACATATGGCAGTGATGTTGGAGTTATCAGACCTGGAATTTAAAACTATAATTAATAAGTTCAGGTCTCTAATGGAAAAGTGGTCAGCATGAAGGAACAAAAGGCAATGTAAGGGAGAGATGGAAAGCCTAAGAAAGAAAGAAGAAATGTTAGAAATCAAAAACACTGAAACAGAAATTTAAAAATGCCTTGAGGGGCTCATCAATGGATTGAGCACGGACGAAGAAAAACTCAGTGAACTTAGAGAAATGTGAATAGAAAATTCCCCAACTGAAATGCAAAGGGAAAAAAAGGATGGAAAAGACAGACATCATATCAAAGAACTGTGGGACAATTACAAAAGGTGTAACATACACTGTAAGAATATCAGAAGGAGAAGAAAGACAGAAAAGAATAGAAGAAATATTTGAAAGAATAATGACTGAAAATTTTTCAAAATAAATGATGAATATCATACAAAAATCCAGGAAACTCGGAGAACACTAAGTAGGATCAATAGCAAAAAACCTACACCCACACATGTCATATTTAAACTGCAGAGCACCAAAGACAAAGAAAAAATCTTGAATAAAGTCAGAAGAAAAAGGGCACTTCATATATAGAGAAGCAAGGGTAATAATTACATTGGTCTTCTCTTCAGAAACCATGCAAGCAAGAAGAGAATGATGTGAAATATATAACATGTTGAGTGAAAAATACCTACCTACCTAGAATGCTGTAGCCAGTGAAATTGTATGTCAAAAGTGAGGAAGAAATGAGAGTTTCTCAGACAAAAAAAAAAAATTGAGGGAATTTGTCACCTCAAAATTTGAGAGATTTGAGGGAATTTTTTAAATATATCACTTGAAAGAAAATGATATAGGTCAGAAACTTGAATATACTTAAAGAAAGGAAGAGCATTAGAAAACAAATAAAAGAAGGTAAAATAAAATCTTTTATTTTTCTTATTCTTAGCTGTTCTACCAGATAACAATTTGTTTAAAATAATAGCAAGGGTGCATTTGGTAATGACAGCTTATGGATAAGTAAAATGAATGACAGCAGTGTCATAAGGGATGGGAAGGAGGAGTCGAGAATACTTTGCTAGATGGTATTTCCATTACCTGTGAAGTGTCAGAGTAAATGTAAATTGTCTAAGTACACTAATTAAGAGACAAAGACCGTCAAATTAGGTAAACAAGACCAAACTAAATGTTGTCTACAGGAAACACACTTTACATATAAATACACAAATAAATTAAGTAAAGGGATGAAGAAGATAGATCATGCTAACACTGATCAAAAAAGAGCTGAGGTAGCTGTATTAATTTAAGAAAAAGCAGACTTCAAAGTAGGGGAAATGATCAGGAATAAAGAGGGACATTACAAAATGACAACGGGGTTAGTTCTTCAAGAAGACATAACAATCCTTCGTATGTATGTACATAACAACAGAACATCAATGTACATAAGACAAAAACTGATTAGAACTGCAAGGAAAGATAGATGGATCCACTATTATAGTTGGAAACTTTAATGGTCTTCTATCAGTAGTTGATAGATCTAGCAAGCAGAAAATCAGGAGGGACATAATGAATCTGATTAGCACCATCAATCAACTGGATCTAATTGGCATCTACAGAATGCTTCATTCAGCAACTCATTCTTCACATTCTTCACAAGATCACATGGAACATTCACTAAGATGGACCACATTTTGGGCCATAAAATACACCTTAATACATTTAAAAGAGTAAAAATCATACAAAGTATGCTTTCAGATAACAATAGAGCTAAACTGGAAACGAATAAGAGAAAGATAGCTGGAAAATCCCAAAATAGTTAATGACTAACCAGCACATTTCTTTTTTGTTGTTTTTTAATTAATTTATTTTTTTTGTTGTTAGGAAGATCAGCCCTGAGCTAACATCCAGGCCAATCCTCCTCTTTTTGCTGAGGAAGACCAGCCCTGAGCTAACATCTATTGCCAATCCTCCTCCTTTTTTTTCCCCTTTTTCTCCCCAAAGCACCAATAGATAGTTGTATGTAGCAGTTGCACATGCTTCTGGTTGCTGTATGTGGGACGCCCCTCAGCATGGCCGGACAAGCAGTGCGTTGGTACGTGCCTGGGATCCGAACCCCGGGCCGCCAGTAGCAGAGCGCGTGCACCTAACTGCTAAGCCACGGGGCTGGCCCCAGCACATTTCTAAATAACGTGTGATTCGGAGAAGAAATTTTAGGAGAAATTAAAATACAGATCTTCCTCAACTTATGATGGTGTTATATCCCAATAAACCCATCATAGTTTGAAAATATCGTTGTCAAAAGTGCATTTAATACACCTAACCTACCAAACATCATAGCTTAGCCTAGCCTACCTTAAACATGTCAGGACACTTATATTAGCCTACTGTTGGGCAAAATTATCTAATGTGAAGCCTATTTTATAATAATATATTGAGTATTTCATGTAATTTATTGAATACTTCAATGAAAGTGAAAAACAGAGTGGTTGCAAGTGTATCAATTGTTTACCCTTATGGTCACATGGCTTACTGGGAGCTTCAACTTGCTGCTACTTCCCAGCATCACAAGAGAGTATCGTACCACATACTGCTTGTCCAGGAAAAGACCAAAATGCAAAGTAGAGTTTCTACTGAATGTGTTTCACTTTCACACCATTGTAAAATTGAAAAATCGTAGGTCCAACTACTGTAAGATGGGGACCATCTGTATTTAAAACAAAAAGAAAATAAAAACACAACTTATCAAAATCTGTGGCATACAGCAAAAGCAGTGCTCAAAAGTAAATTAACATTGAATATAGGTATTAGGAAAGAAGAAAGATATAAAATCAAGAATGTGTGGATATGTCACCAAGATGGTAAATATCACCATCCTCTGTCCTTCTACAGAGATCATCAGTTAGACTGCAATCCATGAACAATACAGCCAGGGAGAGCTCAGGAGCTCACTTAAGATACTTCAACAACACAGTAGAAAAAGAAACCTCTGAGAATACCTTCACAACAAGGGACTGAAGGTGGGCTTCATTTTGCCTGCGTCATCCCATCCCCTGGCTGGCACTGCTCAGAGCCGAGAGGGAACTGCCTGGGTAGAAGGAGACCCCTCACTGGGAAAGGGAGAGCTGGGTGAGCAACCAGCTTCCTCAGTTGTTCAGGACACCTTATGAAGAACCCACTTTGATTTCACCTCGCCCAGAGACCAGCACAGTGGAGACACATGGAGATGGCTAGGAACAAGGAAGAAGAGAAAAGGTTACCAGTGTCAGCCGCGTAACAGGAGTCACCATGGTCCCCAGTGACCTGCTCTGCAGAGGACCCCAGGAGCTCTCACCACCGAAGAAACTAAAGGCCAGCACAGCTGCTGCAGATTTCACTGGGTTTCCTCCCACAGGTATTCGTGTTCAAAAATACCCACTGCCTCAGTTCCTTGCTGCTCTCTCCCCACTGCCATCCTCTGCCCCGTAGGAGGCTGGGATCTGCACTGGCGGTTAGCCCAGGACTCTGCATCTGCAAGAGTGCAAGAAAACAGCCTAGAAACCTGTGGCTGACCCCCAGCACTGTGCACCTGCTTGGGCTATCCCCTCTAGCTGTCACCACCAGCTCCTAAAGCCATAGGTATGACTGTTGTGAAATCTTGCAAGCCACAGAAGTGCACGGCAACAGCCAAGGCCCCCGAGCTGCTTGCAGGCTCAGATTCTGTGCTGTCTCCTGTCACTGGCCCATACCACTGTACTCACCTACAGCTAGCCCCTCCAGCTGTGTCGCTGCATGCCCCTGGCCCAACCCCGTGACTGGATCCCACTGCTGTGTACCTATGGTGAGACCCTGCAGCCACAGTCAAGGCCACTGCAGCTTGTCGTAGGCCCAGCTTTGGCCCTATCTCCTATGACAGGCCTGTACCACTGGGCTCACCTGCAGGTAGCCCCGCCCCCTAGCTGTGCACTTGCACAGCCTTGGCTAGAAACCACCTCACCAGCTTCTATTGTCATGTGCACGCCTGTGGGGAGACTGTAGCCACAGGGGTGCGTGCTGACAGCCAGGACCCTCACAGCTGCCAGTGCACCTGCAGTTGGCCCTAGCCCTTGCTGATAGCCCTGGCCCCCACCACTATGTGTGTGCCTGCAACCAGTCCCTACCATTACCCAGGCAAATGCAGCTGGACTCTGCAGCCAAGTGTGTGCATGACACTGGCTCTGGCCACCACTGCTGCCTACCTGGTTCATAGCCACTGGATCTGGAGGCACTGCTTAGGATGTCAAAGCCCTGCAGCCTCTGGAAACGCCCAAAGAGACACACAGGACCGTGTAGTTGTTGATGTTGTGGACACCAGCAACCTGAGCACACAAGAAATCACAGGCCTTTGGACCCAGACCTGCCACACACCTCTGTGCTTGACACCCTGCACCACAGGACCTGGGGTCACAACATGCTCCAGCTTGCCCGCAACAGCAGATAAAGGTCTTTCCTTACTGAAGTCAGTCCACAAAGTCTGGAAGAAGTGACTGCTTCTTCAAATGTGCAGACACTTTCACAAGACTACAGAGATCAGGAACAATCAGGAAAACGTGATGCCACCAAAGGAACACAGTGAAATTGTAGTGATTGACCCTAAACAAATGGAAATACATGAATCGCCCACCAGAGAATTCAAAATAATTGTTCAAAGAGCTACAAGAGAGCACAGATAAACATTTTTAAAAATCAAAAAGACAACTCAAGAACAAAATGAAAAGTTCAATAAAGGGATATAAAACATGATAAAGAACCAAAGAAAATTTTGGAGCTGAAGAATTCACTGACTGAACTAAAGAATTCAATAGAGAACTTCAATAGCAGACTTCATTGAGCAAAAAAAGAATTAGTGATCTAGAAGAGAGGTCAATCAACATTATCCAAGCGGAGTAGCAAAAAGAAAAAAAAACTACAGATCAATATCCCTGATGAATATGGCTGCAGAAATTCTCAACAAAATACTAGCAAACCAAATTCAGCAGCATATTAAAGGGATCATACAGCATGATCAAGTGGGATTTATTCCTGGGATGCAAGGATGTTTCAACATATGCAAATCAATAAATACTAAACATCACATTAATAGAATGAAAGAAAAAATTATATGATCATCTCAATAGATGCACAAAAAGCATTTGACAAAATTAACATCCTTTCATAATAAAATATCTCAACAAATTTAGTAAAGAAGGAACATACCTTAATATAATAAAAGACATATATGACATACCCACAGCTAACATTATACTCGATGGTTAAAGATTGAAACATTTCCTCTAAGATCAGGAACAAAACAAGTGTGCCCACTCTCACTACTCCTATTCAACATAGTACTGAAAGTTCCAGCCAAAGCAATTTGGCAAGAAAAAGATATAAAAGGCATCCAAAACAGAAAAGAAGATGTAAAATTGTCTCTATTGATGACATGATCTTGTATGTAGAAAATCCTAGATATCCACCCAAAAACTTTAGAAGTTATAAAAAAATTAAGTAAAGTTTCAGGATAAAAGATCAACACACAAAAATCAGTTGCAAGTCCATACACTAACAATGAACTATATGAATTAGAAATAAAGAAAACAATCCCGTTTACAATAGCATCAAAAAGAATAAAATACTTGGGAATAAATTTAATCAAGAGGGTGAAAGATCTATATACTGCAACTGTAAGACATTGATGAAAGATATTGAAAAAGACACAAGTAAATAGAAAGATATCCCACGTTCATGGATAGGAAGAATTAATATTGTTAAAATGTCCATGCTACCCAAAGCCCTGTATAGAGTCAATGAGATCCCTATCAAAATTTCAATGGCACTTTTCACAGAAATAGAAAAAGCAATCCTAAAATTATTATGAACCACAAAAGACAATCTTGAGAAAGAAGAACAAAGCTAGAGGCCTCACACTTCTAATTTTAAATGATATTATATATATAGTAATCAAAACAGTATGGTATTGCCCTAAAAATAGACACATTGACCAATGGAAGAGAATAGAGATTCCAGAAATAAACCCTCATGTATCTGGTCAACTAATATTTGACAAGGTAACCAACTATTTAATGGAGAAAGAATAGTCTCTTCAATAAATGGTGTCGGGAAAATTGGATAATCACATGCAAAAGAATAAAATTGGACCTCTATATTACACAACTCAAAAAAATTAACTCAAAATGGATTAAAACTTAAACAAAAGACTGAAAACATAAAACTGCTACCAGAAAACAGAGGAAAAGCTCCTTGGCAATGACTTTTTGCGTATGGCACCAAAAACAAAAGCAACAAAAGAAAAATTAAATAAATCATACCACATCCAACTAAAAAGCTTCTGCACAGCAAAAGAAACAATCAACAAAATGAAAAGGCAACACACAATATGGGAGAAAATATTTGCAAAGCATATGTCTGTTAAGAAGTTAATATCCAAGATATATAGGGAACTCATACTACTCAATAGCAAAACAAAACAAACAATCCAATTTAAAAATGAGTAGAGAAACCGAACAGACATTTTTCCAAAGAGATCATATTAATGGCCAACAAATACATGAAAAGATGCTTAGCATGAGTAATCCTCAGAGAATTGAAAATCAAAACCACAAATGTGATATTACCTTACAACTGTTGTCTGGCTATCATCAAAAAGACAAGAGAAAAGAAGCGTTAGTGAGGATGTGCAGAAAAGGGAACCATTCTGTACCGTTGGTGGGAATATAGATTGGTAGAGGCATTTTGGAAAACAGTATGGAGGTTCCTCAAAAAAATTGAAAATAGAACTACCATATGATCCAGCAATCTCACTCTGGGTATATATCCACAGGAAATAGGATATTGAAGAGATATCCATACTCTCATGTTCATCGCAGCACTATTCACAATAGCCAAGAGGTGGAAACAACTTATGTGTCCATCTACAGATGCCTGGGTAAATAGGTGTGGTATATATACAATGGAATGTTATTCATTCATGAGAAAGAAGGAAATTCTGCCATTTGCGACAACACGGATTGACGTTGAGGGCATTATGCTAACTGAAAAAAAGTCAGACAGCGAAAGACAAATACTGTATGACATCACTTACATGTGGAATCTAAAAACATCAAACTCATTGAAACAGAGAATATAATGGTGGTTGCCAGGGGTTAAGTGGTGGGGGAAATTGGGAGATATTTTTCAAAGAGTATAAACTTTCAGTTATAATATGAATAAGTTCCAGGAATCCAGGAAAGGTATAGCATAGTGAATATAGTTAACAATACTGTACTGTATACTTGAAAGTTGCTATAAGAGTAGAGCTTTACTGTTCTTACTGTAACAACAACAACAATAATAAAATGGTAATTATGTTAGGTAAATAGTGTGTTAACTACGCTTATTGTGATAAACATTTTTCAATATATCATGTGTCAAATTATCCGATTATATACCTTAAACTTACACAATATTATATGACAAATGTCACAATAATGCTGGGAAAAAATTGGAAAATATCGATAATATAAGCTTCCACCATAAGAAATTATAAAAAGGAGAGAAAATTAAGCCCAAAGTAAGAAGAAAAAAGAAATAATAAAAATTAGAGCAGAAATCAATGAAATTGTGAACAGGAAGTAAACAGACAAAATCAGTGTAACCAAAAGTTGGTTGAAGAGATCAATAAAATTGATACACTTCTAGCCAGGTTAACTAAGAAAAGGAGAGGATATAAATTCATAATACAGAAATGAAAGAGGGACCATCACTATTGATCCATGGATATTAATGGATATTAAAGGAACATTACAAACAATTCTATGACCACTGATTTTGTAACCTAGATTAAATGGACCATTTCCTCGAACAACACAATTTACCAAAATGCACAAGAAAAAATATATAACCTGTTTAGGCATGTATACATTATAGAAATTGAATCTTTAATTAATGGTTTCATTAGTGAATTTCACCAAATATTTAAGGAAAAATTTACACTAATTTTTTACAATCTCTTCCAGAACATTGAAGAAGAGGGAATACTTAATAACTCATTTTGTGAGGCCAGCATTACCCTAATAACAGAACCAGAAAAATATCTTACAAGAAAAGAAAACTACAGGCCAATTTCTTTCATGAACATAGATGCAAAAATCATCAGCAAAATAATCCACATCCATTTATATTAAGTACTCTCAATAATCTAGAAATAAGAGAAACTGCCTCAACTTGGTAAAGAACATCTACAGTAAAATATATCTATTATACTAAATGGTGAGAAACTCGAAACTTTCCTGCTAAGATCAGGTACAAGGCAAGGATGTCCCTTCTCGCCACTGCATTTCAAAATCATACTGGAATTCCTAGCTAATACAATAAGAGAAGAAATGGAAACAAAATGTATACAGATTGAGAGAGAAAGACTAAAACCATCTTTGTTTGTGGATGACATGATCATCCATGTAAAAAATCTGAAAGAATTGACAAAAAAATTGTAGAACTAGTAATTGATTATAGCAAGGTTTCAGGATACATGCTTAATATACAAAAGTCAATTGCTTTTCTATATAGCAGCATTGAACAAGTGGAAATTAGAATTAAAAACAAAGTATCATTTACATTAGCATCGCCCAAAATGAGATACTTAGGTATAAATCCAACAAAATATATACAAATATATATGGGGAAAACTGCAAACTTCTGATGAACTAAATCAAGAAGAACTCAGTGCATGGAGAGACAGTCAGTGTGCATGAATAGGAAGACTCAATGTTGTCTAGATTTCCATTTTTCCCAACTTGATCTACAAATTCAACATAATCACAATCATAATCCTAGCAAATTAGTTTGTAGATATTGACAAAATGATTCCAAAATTTATATAGGGAGGCAAGAGACTCATAATAGCCAACAGAGTATTGAAGGAGAACAAAATTGGAGGACTGATACTACTTGACTTCAAGTCTTAGTATAAAGCTACAAGAATCAAGACAGTGTGGTATTGCTGAAAGAATGGACAAATAGATCAATGGAACAGATCAGAGAGTCTAAACATAAACTTGCATCAGTAAAGTCAAGTGATCTTTCACATAGTAGCAATGACAATACAATAGATCACAGATAGTCTTTTCAACAAATGGCGCTCTAATAACTGGACTGCCACGTGCAAAAAAAATGAATCTAGACACAAGCATTACATCCTTCACAAAAATTAACTCATAGTTTATCACATACCTAAGTATAAAATGCAAAACCAGAAAATTCCTAGAAGATAACATAGGGGAAAACTTAGATAATCTTAGGTATAGTGATGACTTTTTAGATACAACACCAAAGACTCAATCCATGAAAAAAAGAATTGATAAGCTGTACTTTATTAAAAATAAAACCTCTACCTTGTGAAAGGAAAATGGTGACAGAATGAGACGACAAGCCACAGCCTGGAAGAAAATATTTGCAAAAGACACATCTGATAAAAATCTCTTACCCAAACTATACGAAGAACTCTTAAAACTCAACAAAAGAGAAAAACAACCTGATTTAAAAATGAGCCAGAGACCTTAACAGACACCTCACCAAAGAAACCATACAGATGGCAAATAAGCACATGAAAAGGTGCTTCACATCATTTGTTACCAGGGAAATGCATATTAAAACAGCAATGCAATACCACTATACAGGTACTAGAATGGACGACATCCAGAGCACTGATTGGTGAGGACATGGAGCAGTAAGAACTCTACTACATTTTTGGCAGGAATGCAAAGGATATAGCCACTTTGGGAAACAGTTTGTTGGTTTCTTACAAAACTAAACATATTTTTACCATATGATCCAGCAATTATACTCCTTGGTATTTAGCCAAAGGAGCTGAAAACTTATGTCCACACAAAAACCTGCACATGGATATTTATAGCAACTTTGTTCATAATTATCAAAACTTGGAAGCAACCAAGATGTCTTTCCTTAAGTGAATCTATAAATAAACTGGTTCATCCAAATAATGGAATATTATTCAATACTAAAAAGAAATGAACTATCAAGCCATGAAAAACCTGGAGGAAACTTAAATGCATACTACTGAGTAAAAGAAGCCAATCTGAGAATACTACATATTATATGATTCCAACTATATGACATTTTGGAAGAGGCATAACTATGAAGATAGTCAGAAGATCTGTGGTTGCCAGGAGTTGGGGAGGAGAGGAGGTGGGATAATAGGTGGAACACAGCACATTTTTATGGCAGTGAAAATGCTCTGTATGATACTATAATGGGGGATACATGTCATTATCTATTTTCCTAAACCCATAGAATGTATAGCACCAAAAGTGAGCCATAATGTAAACCATGGACTTTGGGTGATGGTGCTGTGTCAGTGTAGATTTATCAATTATAACAAATGTACCACTCTGGTGGGGGTGTTGATAATGGGGGAGACTGTGCATGTTTGGGGGCAGGGGATATATGGGAAATCTGTACCTTCTCCTTTATTTTGCTGTGAACATAAAACTGCTCTAAAAAAATAAAGGCTTAAAAAAAGAAAGAAAAATAAATAAAAAAGACAGTCATTAAGTAAATTGGAAGACTTAAACCCTTAGATAACAATAATTACATTAACTATAAATGGTCTAAATATGTTAATTAACAGACAGAAATTGACAAAGAGCATTTTAAAAACATGACCTAACTATATGCTATCTGTAAGAAACTCACTTCAAATATAGCAATATAGACAGGTGGAAAGGGAACAAATAGAAAAAATATATATTAAGTAAACATTAATGAAAACAAAGCAGAAATGGCTATTTTAAAATTAGCTAAAGTAGATTAGAGCAAAGAAAACCACCAGAGACAAGAGGAACATTATGTGCTGATAAAAATGTCAATCTACCAAGAAGACACAGCAATTATAAATGCATAAGCACTGAACAAGAGAGATGAAAAATTACATGAGGCAAAACTGATGGAGTGAAAGGAGAAAAGACAAATCCACAATTATACTTGGATATTTCCAACACCCGTCTCTCAACAATTGATAGACCAACTAGAGAGAAAAACATCAAGGATGTAGAAGAACTCAACAATACCATTAACCAACAGGGTCTAATTGACATTTATAGAACACTTCAACCAACAACAGTGGAATATATATTCCTTCAAGTGCCAACAAACATATTCCAAATAAACCATATCCTGGGCCATAAAACCAACCTTAGCAAATAATTTAAAAGAATTGAAATCATACAGCATGTGTTCTTTGGCCAGAATTGCACCAAACTAGAAATCAAAGCAGAAAGATAAAAAGAAAATATCCAAGCACTTGGAAACTAAAAAATATACTCCTAAACATCCATTGGTAAAAGAAATCTCAAAGGAAAATTTAGAAATCCATTGAACTAAATGAAAATGAAAACACAACATATCAAAACTTGTAGGACACAGCTAAAGCAGTGCTGAGAGCAAAATTTATAGTAATAAATGCATACATTGAAGAGCAAAAAAGTCTCAAATCAATAATCTAGGCTGTCACTTCAAGGACCTTGAAAAAGAACAAAATAAACTCAAAGGAAGCAAAAGGAAGGAAATAATAAAGCTGTGAGCAGAAATCAGTAAAATTGAAAACAAAAACAATAGAGAAAATTAGTAAAACAAACAGGTGGCTCTTTAAGAAGATCAATAATTTTTTTTAAAGAAATCTAGTAAGACTGTCAAAGAAGAAAAGAAAGAAGACACAAATTGCTACATCAGGAATGAAACAGGGTATATCACTCTAGACCCTGTAGACATCAAAATGATAATAAAAAAATACTACAAACAACTCTACACATATTATTTGGCAACCTAGATGAAATGAATCAATTCCTTAAATAACACAAACTACTACAACTCACCCTATGTATATAGATATTTATAGTACATAATTTGGATAGCCCCATTAAAGACATTGAGTTTTACCTTGAAAATTCCCAAAAAGTAAATCTCTAGGTTAGATGATTCCACTGGAGAATGCTATCAAATTTTTAAATAAGAATTATCACCAATTCTACACAATCTATCTTACTGAAATTAGAAGAGAAGGAAACACTTCCTAATGCATTTTTTGAAGGTAGAATTACCATGATACCTAAACCGAATAAAGATAACACACAAAAAAGACTACAGAACAATATCACTCATGAATATAGATGCAAAAATCCTTAACAAAATATTGTTAAGAATGCAGCAATATATAAAAAGATTTATACACCATGATTTAGGATAGTCTGTTCCAGGAATGCAAGACTGGTTCAATATTTGATAAACCAATCAATGTGCTTCACCATAACAGGCTGAAGAAGAAAACTCATATGATCACATCAATCATTGCAGAAAAAGTATTTGACTTAATTCAAAATCCATTCATCATAAAACCTCTAAGATAAGAATAGGAGGGAGTTTCCTCAACTTCATAAAGAAAATCTACAACAAACAAAAACTACAGCTAACATAACATTTAATGATGAAAGACTGAATGCTTTTCCACTAAGATTACAGATAAGACAAGAATGTCTGCTCTTAGTACTCTTATTCAAAGTAATGATGAAAGTTCTAGCCAATGTAATAAGGCAAGAAAAGGACATAAAAGACATACAAATAGGAAAGAGAGACATAACACTATATGTATTTAAAGACACTGTCTCGATTCACAGAGGGCGTGATTGTCTCCATAGAAAGCCCCAAGGAATCCACAGAAAAATTCAAAGAAGTGAATTCGGCAAAGTCACAGGATACAAGATAAACATACAGAAATAAATTGTATTTCTCTATACTAGCAGTGCACACTGACATTCAAAATGCAATACTATTTACAACTTCACAAAAAATGGTTTACTTCACAGTAAATCTAACAAAATGCATACAGGACTTGTATGCTGAAAGCTACAAAATGCTGATGAGAGAAATCAAAGA
Organism: Diceros bicornis minor; assembly: GCF_020826845.1. Classification (NCBI taxonomy): domain Eukaryota; kingdom Metazoa; phylum Chordata; class Mammalia; order Perissodactyla; family Rhinocerotidae; genus Diceros; species Diceros bicornis. The sequence goes on from NC_080775.1 coordinate 34,386,943, forward strand.
TGGTCTAATTAAATGGGGATAGACTGTGTTTATATATTGTAAGATCAATGTAATAAAGATGTCAATTCTCTCAAAATTGATATATAAACTTAAAAGAATTCCTATCAAAATTCCAGAAAGATTTTATTTTAGATATGAGCAAGATTATTCTAAAATTTATATGAAAAGGCAAAAGAGCCAGTATAGATGAAACAATTTTGATAAAGAAGTATCAGGTGTGAAGAATCAGTCTACCCAACTCCAAGACTTATTAAATAACTACTGTAGTCAATACTGTGGTTTTGGCAGAGTGATTGACATATAGATCAATGTGACAGAATAGAGAAGAGAATCCAGAAGTAGAACCAAAGTATGCCCAATTATTTTGGTTTTCAAGGTTTTTCAAGTTTCAAAAGCTATTCAGTGGAGAATAGATAGCCCTTTGAACAAATAGTGCTGGACCATTTGGGCATGAATAGGCAATTTTAAAAAACAGGCCCTGACAAGTTTTACAGCTTATATAAAAATTAATTTAAAATATAAATGCAAAATTGTAAAATATTTAGAAAGAAAACCTTTGGTATATAGGGTTCTTGGACTTGACACCAAAAACATAATCCATATAAAGAAAAATTGATAAATTTTACTTTATCAAAGTTAAAATATTTTGCTCTGAGAAGGAACATGTGAAGAGGATGGACAGGCAAGATACAAAATGAGAGAATATATTTACCAAGCACATATCTAGCAAACAGCTATTATTTAGAATACATAAAGAATTCTCAATACCCAACAGTAAAAAAAAAAAACAAAACAAAACCATGAACAATCGAATTAGAACATGAGCAAAAGGGTGTGAAGAGATATTTCACTGATGAGGATATACAGATGGCAAACAAGCACATGAAAAGATGTTCAATATCATTAGCCATAAGGGAAATGCAAATTAAACCCTCTTGAACATAGCTGTAAAAATTCTTCACAAAATGTTAGCAATTCAAATCTACCAATCCATAAAAAGGATAATACATTATGATTGGGTGGGGTTTATCCAAAGAATGTAAAGCTGGTTCAACATTTGAAAACTGATCAATGTGATTCACTATATCGACAGACTAAGTTAAAAATACTGTATGATCATGCCAATAAATATAGAAAAGCATTTGAAAAAATCAATATCCATTCATGTTAAATTTTCTCAGCAAGTTAGAAATAGAGAGAAAGTGTTGTGTGATCTTGCAAAAGGGGGTTACATCTTCTCCCTACCCAGGGCCCAACCTACTGGTGTGTGGTGATAGTGAAAGTCCTAAGTAAGTATGGGTGATCCAAGAATAAAGAGGACCTTTGCATTTCTTCCTGGAGACCAAGACTTCAGGCCTTCCCTGGGTCCTGGAGTGACATGGAAGCATTGAGAAAAAATAGCTATATGAATTTTCCCAACTAACAGGCCTATGGCAGCATGTGATATGGAGTTTTGCACCCAAACAAGATGTGGAAAGAGCAGAATATTCTTTCATCAAAGTGGAAAATGGAAATGATGAAGCATCCTGGATAATCTCTTCCAGTCTTATAGACTACAGAGTGATGCTCAAAGAGTAGAAATGTCTCCTGTGAGCATAAAATGGGGGTGGGTTGAAAAAGAGCCAGAGTCTGAGAATATCAAAGTCAGAAACAAGGACTGATGTGGCAGTGCAGCACTGGATTGATGACTGAGAACCGAATGGGACAATGCTCATCTCAGTGGAGTCAGGTAGACTGGGGGTCTTGTGGGGTGGGGGGAACCTGTAACAAATTATCACAGTGGAATGACTGCTTTGAGCACAACCAGGCTAGTTACTGTCCAGAACTCATGTACATAATTACCAAGATTCTGGGCCTTCTTCTCTCCATGTTGTTATGCCAGTTGTCACTGCATCTTACGCCTCTGATTTGCATTCTTTCATATTAATTAGGGTAGGTGAAATACTGTAGCAAATATATCCAAAATGTATAATGGCTTAAGCACAATAGAAGTTTATTTCTCACTAATGTCAATAGTCCAAGGTAGTTCCAAGTTGGCAAGGCTCTGCTCCACATAGTTCTTCAGGGATCCAGGCTAATGGAGGCTCTGCCATCTTGAATACATGCATATGAGGTTCTCCTGGTTAAAGCTATCCAACTGTGGAAGGGGAAAGAGCATGAAGTAACTCATGGATGGTCTTTATGGGCCAGATACAACAAAATTTAATTTATATTCCAGTGGCTGAAACTCAGTAACATGACAGTCCCAAGAGAGGCTAAGCCCAAGGGAGGCTGGCAAACTAGTTTGGTAAACACATACCAGGGCCTGCCATATCTGTCAAGGCCACATTAAACTTGGATTTAAGATATTCTGGAATCTCATATTCAGCCAATTTAGGGGAAGGAAGTGCTCCACAAGGGTTTTTGAGATAAGAAATGAGAGTGATAATTGTGACAACAACGGGCTGTGGCTAGCAATTGAATCACACCATTATGGATTGTTTTATTGCCCCTTGCCCCTTGAAGCCAGCCTTCACCTCTACACTCCCTAAAATCTCTGGTCAATAGAAAAGAGTCAGGGAAAGCCCAGAGCTGCTTGAGGACACCTTCCGGGCTCCTTGTCTGTTCTGACCTGCTCTTCTGCTGACCCTTTTTTACCTGATTCTGAACCTTTGGATCCACAACCCTTTGGGCTTGGATTAGTCAGCTCAGCCTGCCATAACAAAATATCACAAATTGTGTGGCTTAAACAACAAAAGTTTATTTTCTCCCAGATCTAGAAGCTGGAAGTCTGAGACCAGGGTGCCAGCATGGTCAGTTTCTGGTGAGAACTCTCTTCTTGGTTTGCAGATGGCCACCTTCTCCCTGGGTTCCCACATGGACTTTTCCTAGGACACGTACACGGAGAGAAAGAGAGAGAGAGACATCTCCCTCTCTTCCTTTTCTTTTAAGGCTACCAATCCTATTAGATTAGAGCCCCACCCTTATAACCTTATTTAACCTTAATTATCTCTTAAAGACCCTATCTCCAAGTATAGTGGCACTGGGAATTAAGCCTTCAACATATGAATTTGGAGGGGGACACAATTCAGTCAATAGCAGGTACTTAATTTTAGTACTTGGACTTCATCACATCTTTTCCTAAGATCTCTTTACCTGGCTTATGTCTCTGGATCTCCACGCAGAAGATGCTCCATCATAGTTAGCAGGAATTCAACCCTCAATACGAGTTCCATTCAGCTAAAACCTGGTTTCCTCCTTATACCTCTTTCAATAAGATGCATCAGGAAAAGGGGATGTGAAAATGTCAGGCCCAAGAAGAGTTAATGATCAGGATATACAAGCATGGTCAAACTGGATTCCCAGAAGGCCTATCTAATCTGAATCAAGGCCCCAGCAAATGGCTGGGTGTACAGGTCCAGAACCCCAGGTACAGAGAAGGCTACAAGAAGGTAGGCAAATGTTAGAGCCCTAATGAAATGTCCAGAATTTCAGATTAGGTCATTATTATTGTGAGGCTCATGGAATATAGGCCAGAAGTTTCTAGATAAAATTTAAGGGGGAAGGCTATGGCCTGCTGGGCTCTTGAGTGCCCAAGAAAGCCCCAGTCAAGCTCTATCAATTACCAGGATTAGACAAGTGGACTATTACCAGTCTCTACCCATTAGTTGGGTGAAGCGATCAGTTTAATTCCGGGTTTCATTTTTATTGTCTTGGAAATTGGGAAGCCTGAGGCAGGTTTTCAATATTTCTAAATGGATGCACTAATGGCCTCAAGACCTGGCATGATTATATTTGTTGCTCAAACTTCCAGGGCACTCTCTGCCCTGACTACAGTGGATCTGAGCTACAATGTGGCATTTCTCTAGTGACAGGAACCTCCATCTGCCACCCTGGCTCTCTTTCAGTGTTGAGGCTTTCCACTATTAAAGGACTTAGAAAGCTTCTTGTGTAGTAAGCTAGGGGGCAGTTAAAGGACACCATTCTCTGCTGTATCAGACAGTTCTTCTCAACCTAAAATCTCTGATGTAGATGAAGAATGTATGTTTTGACTAATTCCTGCCTTCCTGGGTCCAAATGTTCCTCAGAATTTGAGATGCCTTCTCTCTTGGGTCAGGAGTATACACTTTTGTTTACCAGTGAATTCATTAATTCAGCAAATATTTACTAAGAACTTATGATGTGATTGGGGACAGAGCAATGAAGAAAAAAGACAAAAATCTCTGCCCTCGTGGATGCCTTCATGCCTTCTAGTGTAGGACCACTGACACGTGTGGTACACTAGATAGTGATAAGTGCTAAGGAGGAATAATAAGACAGGGAACAGGCACAGCAAGTGGCAGAGGAAGACATTTGAGATTTTGATAGGATGGCCAGGGAAGGTCCACTGAGAAAGTGACACTAGTAAAGACCTGAAGGAAGAGGAAGACATCAACGATTCTGAGGTTGGGGAGTGCCTGGCACTCTCACAGGACAGCAAGTAGGCCAACGTCACGTGAAAGGTAGACTATTGCAATATGAAGTCAGAGAAGTAACGGAGGACCAGACGCCACAGAGAACCCTACATGCTTTCCTAACAACTGGAGCTTTTACTGAGGATGTGAGAGGCTGCTTGTGAAATAAGAAGAAATCATGTAAAGACTATTATATTATTACTATACTACTATAGTAAATATATATGGACCTATATATATAGGTCTCTGCCCCCGGTTCCCAACATAGAGCTCCCTAAAATCCTTGAAAATAGAGGTGCTAAGAGAATCGTTTGTTCTAACATTTAGTCTTTGACTCCAGGTCGCAGCACAGAGCTCCTAAAATCCTTGTTTCTTAAATTTCCTAAAGTGATAAGAGCACCAGGAGCATCTTTTGTTCTAATGTTTGGTCTTTGACCCAGGTTGCTGACACAGAGTTTCTGAATCCCCTGGAATTTCCTGGGAGATAGGAGTATCTTTTGTTCTAATGATGTGACTCTGAGTGGGCTCCTGTGTGGCTCTCGGATGGAGGCTGGTCACCAGAAGACCAAGACATGATTAGAAGCTTGAAATTTTCAGCCCCACCTACCACTCTCCACAGAGAGGAGAGAGGCTAGAAATAGAGTTAATAATTGATCATGCCTACCTGAGGAAGCCTCCATAAAATCCCAATAGTTTGGGATTTGGAGAGCTTCCAGATTGGTGAACACATCCACGTACCGGCAGGGTGGTGCACCCTAAGTGCACAGGACAGAAGCTCCTGCAATCGACACATTTCCAGACCTCGCCCTATGTATCTCTTCACCTGGCTGTTTGTATCTTTTACCATACCCTTTATTGTATAATAAATCAGTGAACTTAAGTGTTTCCCTGAGTTCTGTGAGCTGTTCCATAAAATAATCGGTACTAAGGTGAGAGAGACCATGGGAACCTCTGATTTGTAGCCAAGTTGGACAGAAGTTGTGGGTAACCTGGGGACCTACTACTTGTTATTGGCGTCTGGGTTTGTTATTGGTTTCGTGGGACCAAGCCCTTAACCTTGGGGTCTGCACTAACTCCGGTTAGTGCCACGATTGAACTGAATTGTAGGACACCCTGCTGATGTTACACGAAATTGCTTGGTGGGGAAAAACCTGTAATATCTGACATCAGAAATGTTGTGAGTGTGGCAGTAATGTGAGAGTAAAGGAGGGAAACACACAGGAGGAGGGTAGATTTTTCCTACTCAACACCATTGAAAGGTTTCTTTTCACCCCAAATGATTTTTTTTATCATGGTAAAATACACATAAAAAATTTATCAGTTCTCAATATTGCAGTGTACAATTAGGTGGCATTTAGTCAATTTACAATGTTTGACAACCATCACCATTATCTTGTTTCAAAATTTTTTTAATAGACTATTTTTAGAGCAGTTTTAAGTTCACAGCAAAATTGAGTGGTAGTTACAGAGTCCAGCACGACCCGTGCCCCACACATGTGTAGACTCCCCCATTACCAATATCCACTGCAAGGGTGGTGGGTTCATTACAACCGATGAACCTATGCTGACTCATCATTATCATCCAAAGTCCATGGTTTACGTTAGGGTTCACTGTTGATGCTATACATTCTACGGGTTTGGACAAATATTTATAATAACATGTATCCACTATTGTAGTATCATACAGAATAGTTTCATTACCCTCAAAATCCTCTGTTCTCCACCTATTTGTCCTATCTTCCCCTCTAACACCTGGCCAACACTGATCTTTTTAGTGTCTCCATAGTTTTGCCTTTTCCAGAATGTCACATAGCTGGAATCATACAGTACATAGCCTTTTCAGATCAGCTTCTTTTACTTAGTAATATGCAGTTAAGTTTCCTCCATGTCTTTTTGTGTGTGTGTGAGGAAGATTAGCCCTGAGCTAACATCCATTGCCAATCCTCTTCTTTTTTTGCTGAGGAAGATTGGCCTTGGGCTAACATCTGTGCGCATCTTCCTCTACTTTGTACGGGACGCTGCCACAGCATGGATTGACAGGCGGTGCGCTGGTCTGCGCCCGGGATCTAAACCTGCGGACCACGGGCCACCGAAGCAGAGCGGGTGACTTAACTGCTCTGCCACTGGGCTAGCCCCTCCTCCATGTCTTTTTATGGCTTGAGAGCTGATTTCTTTTTAGCACTGGATAATATTCCATTATCTGGATGTACCACAGTTTGTTTATTCCATTGGAAATTTTTTAACAGAGGAATGCCGTGATCTGCCTCCCGTTTTAACAGAATTGCTTCTCTGCCGTGTTGAGCATAGATGACGGGAGGACAAGGTGGTTGCTGGGACACGAGTTGCACAGCCTGGGCAGGAGGTGGTGGAGAGGACAGGAGTGGCAGCAGGGGGAGTATAAATGGTAATATTCTTGATTTTTTGAGGGTAAAACAAACAAGATTTGATGATGAATTGGAATTGAGATGTAAGTGAGATCATTCAATTGAATTTTTGTCCCTAAGTAGCATTTACTGCTTTCTCCATGGTAGGGATTTCTTGCAACTGAAACTGTTGGCTTTTTACTTTTCCTTTTAATAATAAAAATCTATGCCATTGTACACAAGGTAGACACGTTCTTTAGGCTCTGTCCATGACCCTTGCTAAAATAGATCTATATCCTATTATCTGACATTTTAATGTTTACTACGTGACGTGTCTTAATTCTTACCCATAGACGAGTGGGAAAGAATGAAGAAACGGAGGGTAACTCATTGTAGGGAAGATTTGTTTGGTTAGTGCCATAGTCCTACATTGGATTTCTTGCTGACTGATCCAACCTGATCCTGTCCTCTGCCACTTCACTTTGGGGGGCTGGGAAGCTCACTGAACTGGAGCGTTCCAGTCTCAGTCAGCCTCGTGCCAGGCGGGCACACTTAGAAAAGTCAGTTAACTCTCCTAGGTTTTAATTTTCCTAAATTATTAGTTCAAAGAATTATACTTGATATATTTAGGTTCCATTGACTTTCTTCATGTTTTTGAAAGTGGATTAGAACGCTCCCAGCCAGCTCTGGGAGAAGTGGCATTTTTTTAAAAGGGGGAAATCATAGAATAGAGACTGTCACAATTGGAGGGAACCCTCGGGCTCATCCACTATAAACTCTCCTCCACAAGTTTGAGTAACTTGCCTAGTCTCGCCAGGTCACAGCAGAGCCAGGCTTTCTGACTCTGACTCTGGTAACTTTCCAATGCTAGGAAGAACAACCTCAGAGGGAGCTCTGAGCAGTCAGAAATGAGAAAGGAAACCCAGACCGTTATTTCCATCTTAAAAAAATAAATGCACGACCACATTCTGGCTTCTGTAACAGGACCACCTGATGCCTTGAACATGGGCAGTCTTATATAATGCATTGCTATCATGAAACACGAGGCCTTTAAAACTAAATGAGCTGCAGTCTTTGTTAAAATGCATGTCTCTACGATAATCAGCCTTCATTAAAAACTTCACAAAATGAAACAGTGAGTTCCAATTTCTTTTCTCTTTCTGGACACACACGAGTAAAATTCAAATAGATTTTGTCCAGAACAAATCACCAGAAGCTAATTTTATTGCATTTTACTTACAAATAAAATTAGGGTGGGTCATAGCTACTTTTTATTGTATTTAACTGGAATTCTGAACAAGATTTTTTTAATTATATTTTTAAACTATGTAATCCAAAAGGTTTTGTGGGGGAAGTAAGCAAAAACACAAATTGATGTCCATTTCCTCTCATTTTCCATGTGTTTCCTTTGGTTAAATAAATATTCTAAAAATATAAAATGTTTCATGTGTTAGGAAAACTCTCTGGAAGGCATATTTATTGCTTGTATTCAATTACTTCACCAGCAGTCCTTCCTCAGACCAAAACTACTTGTCAGACTATAATTTGATTGTAAAATGAAGCATCATAAAAATGAATTGATAATAAATGTTTTCAGTCAACAAACAGGAGTTTCAACCATGGTGGACATGAGTAACCGATTTGTTTGACTCTTTTTATCTCTGAAGGTTTCCACAGAAAGTGACCTGGGCAGTGGATGGCCATTTTGTATGGCAGATACTTTCTCAAGTATTGTCTCGCACCACAGGGACATTTAAACCTGTATTATTGCAATGGATAAACAACAGAGACTTGAATGGAAAAAATATAGTGACCTGTCAAAATAATTTCATCTTAATCACCAGCAGTATGTTGCATTTACAAGTTTTAAGAGTTTGATTTGCACTTCATTCTGAGAGTAACTGCTGCCATCAGGGGTTTATTTTATAGTCAGAGAATGATTTACAGGACCACAGAGCACCTCTGAAGAACGGCTTGTTGTGATCTTAAAGGAAATGCAATGTAGATTTGACATTTAATAATAAAAATCTTTACCCAAATACATCAATGGAAATATCATATACAACATCCCTTAGAAGCATATGTAATATCCCTTAGGTTGTGGCTGAGCAAATCTCTGAGATCGTAGGGGTCATTAACTTCAACTGTTTGGTTATACCATAGGCATCTTCTAGGACTACACCACTAAATTCCAGGTCTGCTGGAGTTGTGTCCTTATCACCTATAAAACCAAACCTAGAGAATTGAAAATATTAATTTTCCTAGATGAACAAGATAAGGGGCTTCATCCTGCCTCATTTAATAGGCATGTATTAATCCACTCATTTAGAAGCATTTATTGAGAACTTCCTAAGAGCCAATTGTTGTAACAGGCTTAGGAACACAAATATACTTACTGCACAGAAGTTAATTACAGCCTTGCAGTAGAAGAGAGAGGAAAGGAGGGAGGGAGGGAAAGAGAGAGAGAGAGAACGTCCTGCCATAACACACAGGAGAGAAAATGAATGTCCTAGAAAATATCTTTGTTGATCCTATTTATTTTTACAGGTGGTAATGAAATAACAGGAAATAAGAGAAGTAATTTCAATTCATTCATTTAATGACGATATTAAGGTATTTAAAAAAGGAAACCAACATAATAAGCTATTTGCTATTTTAAAAAATATTTTTATAGTCATTTCTTCATGTTTTACATATTTTAATTCAACTTTAAATTTTCTAAAAAGTATATAATTTTAAAGTAAAATTTTTTATTCTTAGAGAAAGATAGTTAAGCAATTCTCATATAATGATGACGACAATCACGTTCACTCTGTGCTGGCCAGGAGGCTGAGTGCTCTTCTACCTCTTCTGTCTGTCCTCACAGGGACATTATGTGTAGATATTATGTCCTTCAAATTATACGGATGAGGGAGTGGGTCTCAGAGGGGTTACTGACTTGGGAGAACTAGGACAAAAACCCAAATCTACTTGACTCCAAAACCGTGCTGGTGGTCACTGCCCCACATCTTTCCATACACGTGTAACACTCTAGCTGTGAACATATTGAGTCCACAGAAAGCACTTAAGCCTCACAGTGGCCTGGAGTCCAGATTTTAGAGCCGGCAGTGACCTTAGCCCTCATGAACCTTGCCTCGTCCAGTAACCACACACACTCGCTTGCTCAAGCTGGAAACTTCAGGGCCTTCCCACAGTTTGCTCCCCTCCATCTCACCTGTCAACAATCCTGCTAATTTGACCTATAGACTTTCTTCCAGCCTGTTTATATTTCTTCGTCTTCCCTGTCATTGCCTTAGTCAAAGACAGCTCTACCATCTCCAACCTGAACTCCTCTAATAGCCATTTAACTTTCTTCTCAGTGCCTCTCCTCACTCTCCCTGACTCTGCTACTCGGAGTGTGGTCTCTGGACCACATCAGTGTCACCCAAGAGCTTGTTAGAAATGCAGAATCTCAGGCCTCACTTCAAACATGTGGACTTAGAATCTACCTTTTCACATCTCCTGGTGATACTTCTGTTCAATGCAGGAGAGTGATTTTAAACGTCTTTTTTGGCAGTTTGCTAGGGGTGGGGCTGGGGTGAATGGTGGAGGGGATTGCAACTCCTGGATTTATTGGAATTGGTTAAGAATAAAACAGAGTGAGAAACAGCAGGTCTGCAGTACCACCAGAAGCTTTTGAGCCAGCAGACTCAATTTACCCTTTTTATTTAAAATACCAATTCTTCCCCTTATCTTCTCTGGAGACACACACTTTTCCCAAGGGGAAGCTAGCCAGACCATACGTAGTTCTGTCCTTAATTATGAATTTCTTCATAAGCTTTGTTTCTTTGTCTATTGTTTTTTGTTTTTGTTTGTTTGTTCGTTATATCATCACTATCAAAATGTGGGGCTTCATCGTCAGGGAAATTGGTAGTGGTATTGCACAATTTTCCTGACACCGTAATTTCACTGTCTTCCCTTTATCTCACTATTGAAAAAATGAATATCACTCTACAGGTCCTACAAATTTCTTCCAATTTGTCTGTCTCCCTGTAAGTTTTCTTTGCTCTTTTGGTTAAATGTTTACACTAACTCATTTTCTGTTCACTAATCAACCTTGTTCCCTTTCCGCCTGCTCTGACTTCTTATCGAGGCCCTCTCTGAATTCCTCCTCTGACTTTCTTTTTGAAAACCTATTTGGATCATCACACTTCCCTGCTGCAGACTATTCCATTGCATCACACAGTGCTTCTATTTCAAACATTTTAACCTGGATCATAAGTTTGGCAGAAATTTATCCTTGTCTCCTCTCTAGCGTTATCTTTGCATTGCTCTCCTCTCACACTTACTACTCTCTGAACACAAAGGCCTCTTTCGGTTCCTCAAACTGACCAGTATATATGATCCTCTGCCCCTACCTCCTCTTCCTCCTTTTGTGCCTGACCTTTGCCCTCTTCATGTTTCTGCTGAACCATCACCTCCTTAGAGAGAGCTTTCCTCTCACTCTATTGTCCCTTCTCATATCACCCTGAAGGTTAACACAATATGTAATCATCTCTAATCATGCATGTATTTGTCAGTTTGTTTAGATTTTAGACCCTATAGAAACACAGTCCATTTCTGTTTTCTTCACCACTGAATACTGTGTGATCTATCAGCCTATTTATCCTTCATCTATCTATCTTTTTCTTCTAAGGAATGGATCCAATCCAGTTCTTTCCTGTGACGGATGAGAACACTGAAGTCCAGAAGGGTTAAATTGACTTGATAAAGGCCATGATTTTGTGAGTAGTAGACCCAGATTTTCCGGTTCTCAATGCAGTATGCTTTTCATTACATCTCCATTGCATATATATAGATTCAGCAATTTAAGACATAGCCCTGCTTATTGGAAATGACTTGGGAGACGTAAACTTTAATCACATAGCCTAACTCACCACTCTGTAGTAATCATGGGCACTGAACTCCACTGGCCGTCAAAGCCAACAGTGTGAAAATGGCTGTTTTTCACTGACTGAGGCCGGTAAGTCTAGATAAATAAAGGAACACTTTACACTGACTCATGAATCTACTGCAGCAAAGTTGGTGGAAGTGAAAGAGATACTGGTAAACCAAAATCTGACTCACTGGCCACCAAGTCTGATTCCTCCTCCTGGGGAATATCTGCTCTCAGGCTCACTGGGCCCATTTCTCAGCAAGTCAAGAGATCCAATGTCACACCCTGTCAGCCTCACTTGGCCTTCTTGGGTTATGGGTGTGGATGTGGTACGGTGAGGAATGTGCCTCACCCTCCACATGCAAGAGAGCCAAATCCAACATAGCAGGAAAATGGGATTGAAGAAAAGATTCTCTCCTGAGAACAAAAAATAAAATTGGTTTTAAATGCCAAACTGTGGTATGCACTTAATCTTATTTACACATTTGGTGATTAAATTAGGAAACTTTGTTTATTCTAATAGCAAGGATTGGGTCTTGTCAACATATGTCTATTTCTCCAAGGACAAGCAGCAACAACAAAAAACTCAAACGGAATAAGAGAGGTACTGTGCTCAGCCATTCTAATGCCAACACTACCACTAAGTATAATCCTAAAAACAAGGAAAATATTTCTCATAAAAGGACCCAGTTTATGAATTTGAGAGCCAACATTGGACAGTGAAGACAGTGTGACAGTATTTGGCAAAAGGAGGCAAAGGGTCAGAATAAAATCAGTTATATTGCTAATCTAATTCACCTGGGACATCTTATATTCTTCCTGCCTAGGGCCATGTTTTTGGGGGTAGGGTGGACTGGAGTCTGACTTGGTGTTCTATAGGTACAGTGGTTAAGTGACTACAACTGTGAGAGTCAGTACCTTGCAGTGGAAAGAAGCAAAGTTAGAAATTACATCAATTGTACCTCTGTTGTTCATCTTCTATTGCTGAAGACACTCCACTCAATTGAATTAGGCAACCACTCTTTCTCCATACCAAAAGCATATGTGGTAGGCATGTCCTCTTGAGCCGTGATAATGTCTACTTGTGTAATGGGATTGGCCATTAACAAACTGAACACGTTCTGGGGGTGCACCTTCACCGAGCAGGCCATGTAATGAGGGTTAATGTGGGGTTAATAGAATGATAAACTTTGCTATACTCAGCAGCTGCAGGTAATATTGCAGCAAAATCATTCACACGTGCAACTGATTTGGGGGTTCCTTCAACCTAGGCGCCTTTAAGAGCTAGTCAGAGAGAGCACATAACTGCATGTGTGGTATAAATAGCCTTTTAATTATAGCTCCAAAAAGCACTTCTTCCTGCTACATGTTGCAGAGCATTCATGTAGCCAGTATGTGATTTCTGAGGAATTAAAACCAGATTAGGAAGACCTATTGCAGCCAAGCATGCTCTTCTTATGATAAAGCCTAATGAGGGTTAATTTAACCTTCCTGTTCACCAAGCGCTACTGAGTGCTGAGTGCTGTGTGTGTGTGTGTGTGTGTGTGTGTGTGTGTGTCTCATAGGAGACAGAAGGTTAGGACAGCTCTTAAAGAATCCCAGGCAGATATGTATTGCTCTGTTTCAGGTTGGGAGACGACACCACTGACAGAGATGACTAAGCCTGAGTGTGTGTGCTGACCCCTGCAGAGACAGTAGTTTTCACTACACAGCAGGAAAGTAAAACAGGCAGTAAAGATTCAATTTAGATGTTTTTATGAATGCTAAAAGCCAAGACATAAACCACAGAGAGGAGAAACAGCCGTCCTTGGCACTTTCCCGGCTATTAGCATCAGGATAGTAAACAGATGGGATGGGAGGAGTGGCCATGAAGAGGGGTCTCTGAATTGCTGCATCTCATGTTTATTTACATCCCCAAGTATTACAGGTGGTAGGGAGCAGATGAAGGATGTGGCTGAGCTTCTCAAGTTGCTGTGGAACATTTTGTACAAACAGTGAGCAGCAGCGTTTGTTTCACTGAAGAAGAAACACTCCGCTGTGGTCACACATACAGCAGGCTCGGTTGGGAGAGATGAGTTCTAGGTCAAGCTCAGGCTACTCACTACGTAAATTTGGCAAACCACTGGAGATCTTTGGATTTGGGTTTCTCTATCTATAAGATCATTCTTTAGACTGATTATGTGACGCAAAAGCTCACCTAGATTTTCGAGAAAATGAGTTAGTCATTTGCTTCACTGCTGATCATTAAGGTTTGAGAAAAGGAATGAAGTCTCTTTATTAAAACTCTCACTATGAAAGAAAACATCCCTTTCCTTTTGGATTTATTGGTTTGTGTTTAAGCTAAATCAACCATTTTATAGCATGCCTTATTTGGACATATTTTAAAGCAATTACCTTGAATTAACATGGGCAGCTTTGCAAAAGCTAAAGCCTATCTTTTTCAACCATAGTCAATAAACACACTACTGTTTCTAACAATGCAATATCTAGAGGAGTTTTTTTTTTTTTGTGTGAGGAAGATCAGCCCTGAGCTAACATCCATGCTAATCCTCCTCTTTTTGCTGAGGAAGACCAGCTCTGAGCTAACATCTAACAATGCAATGTCTAAATTGAACCTTCCTTTCTTGTGTCTTTGGTTTTGTTTTAAATCTTACAACAGCATCTGGAAATCTTAAATAATTTTTGAACGTCTATGCTCAGACCTTTTTATGACATTCTTTCCCACACACACATAAACTAACTCATTTATTGACTTACCGTTAATGCATTCAACAGATATTTATTTTTTTGCTCACTGGGTGCTCAGTGCTGTTCCAGGAGCTGAGTGACCCAGAAGAGAACAAAATAAAGTTTCTGTTCTTGTTAAGCTTACATCCTGGTTGAGCGGAGCGGGAGACAAGTTGGGGAAAGAGATTTTATACATAATAATATGTATAATTATTACATATAAATATGTTTATATGTATTTCTTATGTGTGTATATTTACATATGTGTCTATATGTGTGTATGTCTATGTATGTATGTATGTATCTACCTATCTATCTATTTATCCATCCATCTAACTTCAGATTTGTCGCTACTGCTAAAATTTCTCTTCATGAAATTTTAAATAGGTTCCTCTTTTTGACAAAAATTTTAGAAAGGTGTTCTTTCTCTGAGTTGACTTACCATGGAGCTAGAGGACACGGCTTGGCCGGCAGGGCGGGAGCAGGCCTCAGCCCTGGCTTGCCTCCTGCTCCAGGTGCCCATCTGTCAAGCACAACTGCAGCACCATATATGGTGGTCCTGCTGAGAGTGATCTGGAAAACCATGATTTAGTATAGGGTGATCAGGGAAGGACTCTGATAAGGTGACTTTTAAGCAGAGACCTAAATGGGATAAGGAGGCAGGCCCTGCTGATATCTGGAGAAAGTGCATTCCAAGCCTAGGGAGGTGTGTTCTTGGAAGAGCAAGGGAGCAGTGAGACTGGGTCAGACTGAGCAAGGAGGAGCAGAGAATTCAAGTCATAAAGAGACACTGAAATTCTTTGGATTTTATTTTATGTGAACTGGAAAATCATTGACAGGTTTTAGGCAGAGAAAGGATGTAATCTCTTTTATTTTAGAGGATCTCTCTGAGCTATTTCATAGGGAATAGACTGTGGAGGTGGGAGGTGGGAAAAAGGAGGTCTGTGAGGAAAAGCTACTGCAATAGTCCAAGTGGGATGGTTTGGATAAAGATAATATTGGAGGAATTGATGACAATCGTTCATATTCTGACCATATGTTGAATAAAAAACTAAAGAATGTTTATGTGAGAGAAAGAAGGGAGTCAGGAAGTTGGAGGGTTTTTGGATAAGCAACACAGAGTTGCCATTTATTGAGGTGAGGAATATTGGGGTTAGGAGCAGTTTTGTGGGGTAAATCGAGAGTTTGGTTTGGAATATACCAAGTTGAGATGCCTCTGTAGACACCCAAATGGAGAAACAAAGTAGGCAATCATAGCTATACGTCTGGATTTCAGGGGAGGTTGGCGTGGAGATCACATTAACAGCCTCTGTTATTACCACTTTGTAGACTGAGTCTTCTAGCTGGTTCCAGGTGACTCTATTCTGGAAGATTTTATCTGGAGTTTATTCACACATATTCAGTAGCATTTAAGAAAACCCCTGAGGTGACTGGTTCTTTCTATTCCTTTAGAGAGTGTGGAGGCTTTAAAAAGTTATTTTGCCTTTCCCATAATAAACGTGAGTATTCTATCAGAGGTGGAAGTCAACATGTGAGATATGACGAAAAGTATGTTCCCAATTAAGAGGTATTCCAGGACCTTCAAAGAGAGTATTCTATTCTTTCAGGAATATTTTAATCTCTGAAAGATCTGTATCTGAAAGATACAGAGTGTGACTGCATCCAGTTCTCCCTTCTCTCCATCTTGCCAGGCACATCCAATCTGTGGTGCATAGTCTAAGTTCTACCTGCTGCATTTGGCCCTTATCAGTCACTTTAACCATAACATCTGTTTTCTCCTCTGATCTCCCATATCATCTAATATATAAGCTTATATTTATTCCTTTCTGACTTTCCCATGGCCTCTGTTTGAATGGATATGCCCTTACTATGCTTGTGCCTTTCATAGGCTGGCCTCTTAGCCTGAATTTCCTCATCTATAAGGAAGCAGAAGGCCTAACATGGACTATAATGTGGACCTATAACATTCAGCCATGCAGAGGTGTTATTTGTTATAACATTAGTAAAAAGCATCGCACATTATTACCAGCTGCTCAATAAATGGTAGATATAATTTTATGAATATAATTATTTTACTCCTTTAGCATTTTCATGAAACTTGTCTGTTTCCCATCTTTACTATAAGATGTCATGTAATAGCATGCAAGAACTCATGTGTTGTTAGAAGAATTAAAAATTAATAAGTAAAAAGGAGACTATTTTGAGGTAATAAAATAGAATCTTTGATATGGCAATTTACTTGGAAAATTTTAGAAGACTCACCAATTTGGAAATAGCCACACTATATCCAAAAAAAAAAAAAGACTACAACAAGTAAAAGTATTCTAAGAAATTAATCTTCTTAAGACTTTTTGCAGGAAGAGTAGCTAAACTCACATTTTTTAATTAATTAGTCAGAATATATAATAGTAAAGGAAACTATAGATAGTTAAAATCTAAATTTTGTCGAATTAAAAAGAAAAGCAAAATTGGAAGCTAAAGATTATTTTCACTAAATGACTCAGAAAGAAAAATTGCATTGGTAAAATGAATTTTCCTTCTTAAAATAAGAAAGAAACAGCAATTCTAATAACTTTTCTTTTATAGAATATCAAGACATTTAAACTGACCTTCAAAGAAAGCCAGACTTAAAATAACCTAAACTCAACTGCATTTTCATCGGAGCTATGCTCTATTACCTTAACCATCATTCATCATCTAAGTCAAACAGTTTATAGAGAGAGAACATAAATTCTAACCCCAAGTCAGGAATGCTATCAATGAGTTTGGAAGTTTACATTCTGTTGGTGTGAGGTCACTATTTGCTGTCATTGTTGATCAATGACCCAGCAAGTGTCTTTAGCCCTGGGCTATCTCACTGGGTTTAGCAAGTTTCCTAGTTTTAACAGGTTTACTTACAAATCTTTGAAAATGATTTTCTATTGAAATTCACCAATCACATTTTGGTGATTTAAAATAGCAAACTATTTTAAAAAGCAGTAGTAATCTAAATTGCCATCCAAATGGTTGGTATTTTAGAAACAGTGATTGATGAAACAGAGGGGAAAGGATTATTTCTATAAACAAACAGAGACTTAAAACCTTTTAGCAAGATAATTCATATCATCCCATTTAATCTCTTATGACAATAGTTCTAGTCTTCTGGCAATTTGACAATCTTCCAGTGATTATGAAACTATCATTTCCTTCCCCATATTAATACATGAAGAACTGAGGGTACTATGGTTAATATTTTACTGAATTGTGGAAAAGTAGTAGGTTTTTCTCAGTCAGCCCCAGTGGGTACTGACATTTTAACCCACTTATCTCTGATTTATTCAAGTTCTTGACAGTGCCAAAAGAAGGATGCATTTTGCCTGAAGGATCTATAGTTAAGGCAATTTGACATATGCATTTCTTCTCTCTGAAGGGGGTGGTTCCAACTGTACAATTGCCATTTCATGGTGCAGCGGTCATCAAGATTATTTCTTAGCCGGTGAAGTTTTGTGCCACCACAGGATTTTGAAAATCTATAGGAAAAGTAAAATGACATTTTACATTAAAGTCCAAATTTTATACAAAAGCACTCAAATACTTAAGCCTAAAATTATAATCAGAGATTATTCAAAGGATTAATTGGGGAAATGCTCAACGATTCATGACAGGGTAAATACAGTCGCTAAGATGCTTGTTAAATATTCCTCTCTTTGTCAATGTATTTCTCATATTGATTGAATTTTTTCTATAAGGTGCTAACTGCAAGAATGGATACTGCCAAGGAATTTTTCATCCTTTTATAAGAGATAAAGTAATAATCCATTATTGTATGATTTATATGAATTTACAAACTCATGATTTACATGATTAGCCTGCATATCGCTCAGTTCACGGACAATAGCATCCTCCTCTCTAGCTCTCCTATTTGGTCACCAGAGTAGAATCTCAGGACTGCAAGCTCCTGCATGTGGTCTGACTGGCGAGTGGGGGACTCTGTTTTCAAACAGGCATCACAGATATTCTTATTGAAATTTAGTGCCAGACTGTTGCATGATACTGTGTAGTTCGATTTGCTGTCCACAGGCCCAGAGTTACACACATATTCTTCAAACTCTAGGCAGTCGTCTGGCAAATGTGTGCTGTAGGTTATAAAGGGACAGGACAGAGAGGTTGAAGGGGCTGGAATAAATCCATCTCCAATGCTGGAAAAATAACTCAGAGACCGTGCCTTATTGACAAGAGGGTCAGCATCATTAATTTTGCATGTAAAAGGACCAGTCTACCATAACCTTAGCCTCCAAGTTTTCATTGGGAGATGTTCTGAAAGCTCCTAAGATGATGTTTTTCAGCCTTAGCTGCAGAATGAATGGATCACGCTAAGAATTCAAACAAAATGGATTTTTTTGCATCAGCTTTTTAATTTGATTTATGATGAAGAGAATTGCAAATATAATGTTGTGTCTTCATTTTATTCATCATCCTCAGGACCCTCAGGAAATATCACATGGATGAATTAGTTTTCCTTCTTTTCGTTTGAATTGTGATACTAAAGTGAAGTGACTGCATTTAAAAATATATATACATATTCAAGTAAATGTTGCACCTTTGTGTATCCACCTTCTGATACTATCGACTAAGTTCAATACTGTACCTTGATCGAATCATAGCGATTATTTTTATTGTCACTTTATAAGCCAAATTATTACATGATTATAATTTTCAAAATTGGAAAAAAATTCACATTGCTTAAAAATATTCATAAGATGTTACTTAAAATTTAGATTTGGTTTTTTTGTTTTTGTTTTTGTTTTTTTTGTGAGGAATACCAGCCCTGAGCTAACATCCGATGCCAATCCTCCTCCTTTTTGCTGGGGGAGACTGGCCCTGGCCTGACATCTGTGCCCATCCTCCTCCACTTTATATGGGACGCCACCACAGCGTGCCCTGACAAGCGGTGCATCGGTCCGCGCCGGGAGTCAGACCTGCAAACCCCACCGCCACTGGCCGGACGTTGGATTTGGTTTTTTAAAAAATAAAATTATTCCTCAAAGAATGAGAAATTTGCAAGTGTGAGAATATTCTCCGGAGGAACATTGCAAAAAGAATGGCTGGAAATATTTCGAGTGGTAGCAATATTACTATAATTACAAAACCTCTTTAGGTGATTAAAGGGGAAAAATTCACTGGAACTTGCAAGTTCCACTGCATTTGCTGAAAACTCAGTTAGATTCCTGTATATCAGCCTTCATTTTCAGTGTGGGAGTTCCTTGATATAAATGCAAAACCTAGAGCTTCTCAAGGATAACATACATGCCACCAATAAACAGAAAACAGTATGAATGGGCCAGAGACTTTCCTCGAACCCACTAAGACTGCAGTTTTACTCCATCCCATGCCTACCTGGAAGATGGTGCGCCTTCTCTTGCTCATCCCACCTGCCTGGAGTGAGTCATCCGAGACCTTTTGTTTCTTTAGAGTAGCCATGTTTCTGAGGTGCT
This sequence comes from Diceros bicornis minor, assembly GCF_020826845.1. NCBI lineage: Eukaryota > Metazoa > Chordata > Mammalia > Perissodactyla > Rhinocerotidae > Diceros > Diceros bicornis. The sequence goes on from NC_080775.1 coordinate 34,406,855, forward strand.
GGTCTCTTCGGCAACTAAAACCAGTTTTTGCCTTCTGGTTCCTCCACATACCAACAAAGCGTCGTGAGTGTGGGTTTACGTGGCTTTCGTTGCGCTGCAGCAGGTGGTGGTGGGGGTCGGGGAGGCAGAAAGGAGGAATTTGCGTGTAGCTCGTTCAGTGATGAGAGTGTCCAGGGAGCCTCACAGACAGCGGGCCCACAAGAAAGTCAACTGCTCCCTGTCTTACAGAGCTGGGCTCCACTGGTTCTTCAGTTTTTTTCTCCATCTCACTTGTGATTAAACAATGAAACAAAAACTGGGCCCACCTCGGTGGCGCAAGCGGTTGAGTGCGCACGCTCTGCAGGTGGCGGCCTGGGGTTCCCCAGTTGGACCCAGCGTGCACCCAGGCACTGCTTGGCAAGCCATGCTGTGGCGGCGTCCCATATAAAGTGGAGGAAGATGGGCACGGATGTTAGCCCAGGGCTGATCTTCCTCACAAAAAAAATGAAAAAATAAAAATAAAATAAAAACTAAGTTTGGTTTTTATTCCCCCACTGTCAATGCCACTTCTAAAAAATTTATGTTTTTTGGCTGGGACGTAAATTAGGAAAGTTAAGAGTTCTCAACCATTCTCATTATGTATAGTGGACCCTTTTGTGCTGCTTCATCATCACACTTTTCACAATTAATTTTTTCATAGAACTCAGAAAATCAATGTTTTATTAAATGTCAGAGTGTCTTTTTTTTCAAAATATAACAGTGGAGTCCGTTCAAATAATTTATTTTAATCCCTAATATATGTAATAATTTTCAATATACTAGCAAAGAAAACTCTCCATTCAACACTGCTTTGAGCAGCCTGTGAAAGGAGAAATGGGAAGAAAGATTGGAAAGAAAGGGCTCAAATCTCTGTCTGTTCTATTTCCGTACCATATATTGGACTTCTTGGTTAAAATATAATGAGTTTAAGTCACTACAAATCAAGTTATATTCTAAATAAGCAGTACTGATTTTTCTTTTCTTCATGATGGACATGTATATTTATTTAGTTTCTTTTAAACCAGATATGTCACCTATTTTTTAGAAAAAAAGTACCTTTTAATAATTCATAGTCACAAAAGATCAATCCATTTCCTTACTACTAAAGTAATTTTTAAATCTCTGATATTGGTAAATCATAGTCATTTAACTAATAAAATTTGGGAAATATTATCTCATATTTTGACATTTTAGAATAAAAAAGAGTTTAACCCTTTAAAATATCTTATACTTGGTAAAAGTTTTAAAATTTTTTCAATTTTATTTTGTTTTCTAGTTCAGCAATGTGAAACAGCTCAGTAGGTAAAATAGTAACTATTTGCCTCTGGATAACTGGCTTTGAATTCTACATTGGTGGCTAGGAAAGGTGAGTGTGATGACCTCTTCTAGATATTATGTTAGCACATCCCACAGGTACTACATAATCTAACACAATTACTGGTGCCTGTACCCAGGCTCGTTAGAGTAAACGTTACCAAGTGTCAGGATCAAAGTTCATTTAAAAAGGCTACTGATTGCAACATCAATGAATACATTTAGAGGAAAGCAAGGAACGTTCCTTGTGAGAAGTTAAAACTGGATGAAACTCTAGAAGCTTGCACAGGGGCCCCTGCTGGGTGATGAGAGAGAGACAGGACTAGAGGGTCAATGTGTGCATCGTGATCCTGCTAGAAACCCTCCACTAGAAATTGTACAGCTAAGTGTAATTATTAAGTGTCTGACGTGCTGGACAATGTTCTTGGCACTGGCAATTCAAAATTGAAAGCACATAATCTGTAAGAAAAAACAAGAAATTCAGGGGCCAGCCCAGTGGCTCAAACGGTTAAGTGCGCACGCTCCGCTGCGGCGGCCCGGGGTTCGCGGGTTCAATCCCTGGTGCGCACTGACGCACCGCTTGGTAAGCCATGCTTTGGCGGCATCCCATATAAAGTGGAGGAAGATGGGCACGGATGTTAGCCCAGGGCCAGTCTTCCTCAGCAAAAAAAGAGGAGGATTGGCAGATGTTAGCACAGGGCTGATCTTCCTCACAAAAAAAAAAAAAACAAAAAAAACAAGAAAGTGAGATACAAAATCCAAGAGAGAAGAAACTGACAAAGAGAAGGGAGGGGTCAACTCCATGAGCGATGTGGAGACGTTGAGCAAGATGAGGCTGGAGAAGTATATGTGGGATTTGGAAATAGGGAGGTGACCTTGACAAGCAGTTTTAGTGCTGTGCTCAGAAGGGAACTTATATTGTAGCTAGGTTTAAGAAGGTATAGAAGACTTCTAAAATATAAAAACAGGAAAGAAACCAAGAGAAAAATGAGCCACAGAAATGAACAGGTAAGTTTACAGAAGATGAACCCCAAATACATATTAAAAGATGAAACATGATTCAGCCTCAGTAATCAAGGACACACAAATGAAAACAATGAAATACCACATTACTTCCATCAGATGGGATAATTAGGAGAGGGGTATCTGACGACAACGGATGTTGGAAAGATATGGAGAAATAGAAATTCTCATAACTGTGCTAGTGGGAGTGTAAACTGCTACAATTTGGAAACCAGTTTGACAATATATTGAAAATTCAAAATGTGCCTTGTGCCATGACCCAGCAATTTCTCTGCTAGCTGTATTCCCTAAAGACATTCTTGCATATACACATGCATCAAGTCCACTGAAGCATTGTAACAACACACATTGAACAACAATCTTTGGGAGAACAGATTAAAAAAATTATACTGCCACTGCCTGATTCTGGTCCCAGACTCAGCAAGGTAGAAACTTCAGCTCTTTCACCAATTTGGATCCATTTCTTTGCAAGGGATATATTTGCCTTACATTTGACTGTGACTATGTCTTTTTGGTTTTCATTATTGCAATTTTTTTTATCTCTACCTGGAAACACTGAAAATATATTTTACATATACAGTTTCACTCAAAAATTGTGTAATCATCTCTGTGGACTAGAAATGGAATAGAACAATACAGCAGTAAATGGAGGTTGAAGGTGCAGACTTACTGTACTGCAGGTCTAGAAACAGGAAGATATGGCCTGGAATTCAGTTTCGTGGGAGTGAGTAACTGAGTACGCTTCAATATCCTATGGGGTCAAAGCCTGGCTCACTCTGAAATTGGAGTTGAGAGGAAGGGCATCCTACCAATAAATGGAGGCAAAAAATGTTGCTCAGGCTGGGGCAGCAAAGACCTCCTCCCTGGTGTGGCAAAATGAAAGAGAAACACACACGCACACACCCCTGCATAGTCAGAACCTAATCTAACCTAATCTAACATGATTAGAATGTGTACAGAGACTCAGAAGCGAAGAAAAGAATGTCACCTTTGGAAAATGTCAGACTCTTTGCTGGGCTGAAAAGTAGTTTAAAATTGACACAAATAGCTAACCTTAAATTAAAAAGGACAGGAAGTATAGTTTTATTTTTCTTTAACTGAGTGACGTAGTCAGCTTGGGCTGCCATAACAGAATACCGTAGACTGATGGTTGAAACAAGAAATTTATTTCTCACAGTTCTAGAGGCTGGGAAGCTCCGGTGAGAACGCTCTTCCTGGCTTGTAAACAGTGGTCTTCTCACTACGTCGTCACAGGGAGGAGAGAGAACAGGCTCTCTGGTGTCTCTTCTTATAAAGGCATTAATCCCACCAGACCAGGGCCCTGCTGTCATGACCTCATGTAATCCTTATTAGGTCCCAAAAGCTCTATCTCCAAATACCATTACACTGGGGGGTTAGGACTTCAACATATGAATTTTGGGGAAATGCTAACATTCAGTCCATATCACTGAGTTTGATTTTATTTCATATCCCAATTCTACCAGACAGCGGGAAGTTAGTTTCAATTAATTTGGGGTAATCTCTGGCAACTCATGGTATGTTCCCCCACATTCTCTATACTAGGTCTAAATTCCAAGGGTTAACTAAATTCCAAGGGTTAACATAGTACTAGGGCATTAGATAGGTGACCATATAAGAACATCACTACTCATCATCTCTCCAGATGGCATCTTTGACATGTCATTGTTGGGATCATGTCTTTGGTGGTCAGTTCCTGCTGCTTCATTCTCAATTCTTTTCTTTTTTTTAAATATTTTTTGTGAGGAAGATCAGCCCTGAGCTAACATCCATGCCAATCCACCTCTTTTTTTTTGCTGAGGAAGATTGGCCCTGAGCTAACATCCATGCCCATCTTCCTCCACTTTATGTGGGACACCACCACAGCATGGCCTAACAAGCAGTATGTCGGTGCGCGCCCAGGATCCGAACCTGGGCCACCAGCAGCGGAGCGTGAGCACTTAACCACTGTGCCACAGGGCTGGCCCCTTAATTCTTTTCTTCATAAGGTCTCTTTAGTCTGGTGTGCTTCCTCTGTCTCTTTCTCTCTCTCCTCCCCCTCACACCCATTCTTCACAGTAACTTCTATACCCCTCATTACTATGCATCAACATCTGGCTGCTCCCCATTCAATGTTGGATAGATATAGGAAACTGTGACACTATCCTAGGCCTATCTGCCTGGACACTCCCTGTAGCCATCTCTCTACTACCACTCTCAATATGTTATAGACTTGGTGGAACTCTATAAAGCTTACCTCCACCAAGAGCCTGTCCCAGGAATCAAGCTCCTTGGCTCTTATATTTCCTAGTACCAGCTGCGAAATTTGTAGAGTCCAGGACAAAATGAAAATTCAGAGTCCTTTGTTTAAAAAATTATTAAAAAATTTTAAAATATTAAAAATTTGCAACAGCAAATCATTGAAACAAGTGTGGAGCCCTTCTGAAAGAAGGACCCTGTGCTACTGCATGCCCATGAAGGTGGTCCTGATGTTTCTGTTGCTTCTCCATATACCTTTCCCATATCCCTACCTACACACACACACACACACACACACACACATTCAGTGTGACCCAACATTGAGGAAGAGGACATGAGTCAAGCTCAGGGAACCACTAGCATTTAAGTGACTTCTTTCCTTCTTACTCCTCTCTGCTGCCATCCCAAGCTAAGGGCTCAGTGGGTGCATGGAGAGGTTACAGGGACTACAGGGGAGTGGGAAAAACTGCCATATTCTTCCAAAGATTGTGCTCTCAAGTGTGCTCCACAGCTGTCATAATTCAAGAGTTGAGGTATTTTAATTTATTCTTTCCTCTCTCTTTCACTATTTCTTTTGTAGGCTAGAAATTTGAAAGGTCTTAGAGGGTAAAGTTCATAGGAGACAAGCAACTATTGGGAGGAGTTCTTCAATTAATAACTCAAAATACATCTTGCTACATTTGCAAACAAGATGAAGGGAGGTGGCATGAGATAAAGACAGAAAGGTAAGGGACATCCAGGAGACTTCCAATTTTAGCTCTAATGTGTAAAGAGAATGGATATAGTCCTTCTCATCTGTATAACAAGAAACAAGTTGAACAAACTGAATGGCAACCACTTTTCTTGAATCCAACAGAAAAATAACCATAGGGTAAACTGCCGCCCTGAAATTTGGAGAGGCAAGGGCATCCCAAAAGTCAAAGCTGAGATCTGTTGACCTGGAGCAGAAGCCACTGGAGCCATAAAATGGTATGATTACTTAAAAGGTCATTTTGTAACCACAGGCATACTAGGACCGCTTCAACTTCAATTGGACCAGACCCAATCTTACCAACAGAGTAATTAAGAGTGGTCTTTGAGGAACTGAGAGTCTCCCTTGTCCAGGCTGGTTGAGGCCACCAGCCCATCAGCTGGGCCTGTACAAGTGCCCAATAAATGACCTTTTTGACATCAAAGGGCTGACAACTCTGCCCTCAGATCATGCTAACACCGCCATTTTGTGAACATGCATCCTATGAAGAGCCATGAAGCTGGACTACGCTTGCACAGTTCATCAATTACTTCACTTTTCCTCACCTCCAATCGTCTATCTCCACACTTCAGACCACTCTGCTCCTCATCCCGTAAATTATGCCCCAAGCCCTGGACGGGGGAGACAGATCTGAAAGCATATACCTGCTGACTCCTTGCAGATTGATTTAGCAGTAAAACTATTTTCTTTTCCCAAAAGCTCATGCTGTAATAATTGGCTTTTTTTAATGCTCATTGAGTAGGAGGACCTCATTTGCATGGTAACAATTTGAAAGAATTGTTGGAGGCTGTATGGGCTAGTGGGAGAGTTGGAGCTGCAGTTTTTTAACTTAGCCCCCACATTTACCTCCAAACTTTTCATCAGATACTCATGAGGAGGAGCCAGGAAAGATTCCCTTCTAGCTTTTGACTCTGGCAGGGGAAGGGAAGAATAATCCTTGTGAAATGCACTAGAGACTTCTCCATAACAAAGACTCATCCTCTGGAGGAAGGGACTTTGCTAGAGCTTTATTCCATTTGAGAGAAGGGAATTCTTTCTACTCCAGCCCCCTCTAGCTTTCTTGTCTCACCCAGGAGAAAAACAACCAAACAGCCAACCAACAAACAAAAAATACAGGACTTCTACCTCTATGAAGATGCAGTAGACATATTTTTCCCTATTCCTCCTGCTAAATACATCTAAAAACTGGAAATTGTATATAAACAAATGTAAGAAGATTCTGAAAAGTGGGGAGAAGAAGGCAGATCAGCTAGGGAACTTGGGACACAGGGAACAACACGGTAGTGAGTTCCTGGGTTTGCTTTTTGCCTCATATAATTAAGACTTGGACTGAAGAAGCCAGTAATATGGAAATCCCAAGGGGCACAAACCATAAAAGCTCCGACAAAAACCTGCTCTCCTAGCCACAGGACCACAAAAGGGACAGCAGAGCAAGACAGGGAACTTTTAGACAACAGCAAACACAAAAGAAGAAAACATCCAGCCCCAACCCTCACAACACCAACAAATGCCAAGTGGAGAGCCTAGACTTCCAGTCTCACTAAGCTGCGATGAGGTGCTCCAACATCCTTGCCTTGGTGGTATCAGATGAGACCAAGTAGGGAGCCATGACATTCTTCCCCACCCACTGGTAACAAGCCCTCCCAACTCATGATGTTCACAGAGACGACATGGGAAGCCTGGACTTTTACCTTCATCCAGAAGTAACAAGACAATCTTTACCCTCCCTGATGGATTGATGTTTGGGGAAGACCATTGGAGAGTCAGACATTCACCATTGCCCAGTGGTACCAAAACCACCCCCTCATGGTGTCAGTGGGGACCATAAGTGAAGCTGGAACTCTCACCCCTACCTACAAGGTCATGTAGTAAGGACCCCCAAATCTGGTGTCATGGTGTCTGAGTGGTGAACCTGGATGTCTACCTCCACTTGGAAGTAATGAAGTGATACCTCCCTCTCCTCCTGCTAGACTGACATCAGAAAAATGCAGTTAAAACAGGAAATTTAAATAAAATATAGTCTCATAACATAAAACAAAATGTCCAGTCAATACGAAATCAATTGAAATCAATAGGAAATCACTCATCATACCAAGAATCAGGAAGACGTCAAACTGAAGGAAGAAAGGCAATCAAGAGATGTCAACATCAATAGTACAGACATGAAGGAACTATCTGACAAAGATTTTAAAGCAATCGTAATAGAAATATGTCAATGAGCAATTACAAACACATTTTAAAGAAATGAATAGGGGCCAGCCAGGTGGCGTAGTGGATAAGTTCTAACACTCTGCTTCGGCGGCCCAGGGTTCACGGGTTCAGATCCTGGACATGGACCTACACACTGCTCATCAAGCCATGCTATGGCAGGAGTACCACATATAAAGTAGAGGAAGATGGGCACGGATGTTAGCCCAGGGTTAACCTTCCTCAGCGAAAAAAAGGAGGATAGGCAACAGATGTTAGCTCAGGGCTAATTTTCCTCACCAAAAAAAGAAAAAGCAAAAAAACAAAAAGAAATGAATAATTGGAGAGTCTCAGCAAAGAAACAGAAGACATAAAGAAGAAACAAATAAAAATTTTAGATTTAAAAAATACAATCAGTTAACTTAAAAACTCAGTGAATGGGGTCAATTGCAGAATGGAGGAAGCAGAGGAGAGAATCAGTGAACTGGAAGACAGAAAAATATAAGTCACCCAGTATGGACAACAGAGAAAAAATAGAATTAAAAAATATGAATAGAGGCTCAGGGATCTGTGAGATAATAAGAAAAGATCTAAAATTTATATTATTGAAGTCCCAGAAAAAAGAGGAGAAAGAGCGTAAAGCTGAAGAAAGTATTTGAAGAAATAATGGGTAAAAACTTCCCAAATTTGGCTAGAGACATATACTTACAGATTAAAGAAGCTGAGTGGACATAAACAGAGTAAACTCAAAGAAATCCACACATCATAGACACATCATAGACACATCATAATTAAACTTTTGAACATTAAAGATATTGAAAACAAGAAAAGAGTAATACCATGTTACCTACAGAGAAAAAGCATTTTTAATGACAGTGGATTTTTCATCAGAAACCACAGAGGATAGAAGGAAGTACCACAATATTTTCCAAGTGCTAAAAGAAAGACCTGTCATCCTGGAATTCAATATCCAATGAAAATAGTCTTCAGGAATGAAGGGGAAATGAAGACATTCTCAGATGAAGAAAAACTAAGACAACTTGTCACTAGAAGACCTACCCAAAACAAATGGCTGAAGGAAGTTCTCTAAAATACAAAGAAAACAATAAAAGAAAGAACCTTGGAACATCAGAGCAGAAGTAAAAGCACAGTAAGCAAAAATATGGGTAAATACTGAGGCTTGCAGCTCCTATATGTGATTTTTCAGGCCTTAACACAAGCAATTACCTGGCAGACCTCATGGGGCAAAGCTGCCCCCCCACACACACCAGGCTTGGTGCACAGTCAGTGGATGTCAGTTCTAAGGAGTGTTGAAATCAAAGACTCAGGCCCCCATGGCAGGCCATCCTCTTATGTGTATTTGCATGCCTAGACCAGGCATTCCATTCCAAGTTTTCTTCACCTGAGGCCTTGGGCAGAAGTCTTCAGGTGCCTCTGTGAGGACTTCTTATAACAGGGAGGAGTGGGAACCTTGAAGACACTTTTCCCCACTCTGACTGAGTACTCAGTACTTTGTCACACCTAGCCCTTCCCTTTCTCCCTGCCTCCCACCCAGTCCCAGGGTCCATAAAATTGCATTAGCCTTTTGTTTTGAGACAGCTCCCACATCTGTGCTGATCCACCTGACCCCCACCCAGGGCACACTGCATGGGAGAAAGCAGAACAGTGGGGATTGGAGCTTTCTCTGTTTTAGACCCTTGCTTATACCATCACAGTAAGCAATTAAAGACTTCACTGTGACTTCCGTTTTTGTCTTGTTACTTTAATTGTCTACTCTGACACCTGACAGCTTAGCTCTCTCCAGCTCACCTGAGCTCCTGACAAATATAATAGACTAGCCTTCTCTTCTTGAGTTTTCTAAATTATGTTAGTCAAAGCAAAAATTATAAACACCTTCTGATGTGTTTCTAAATGAATGTGGAGGAAAAGTTTAAGACAATTATAAACCAGAGAGGGCAAAGGATGCAAAGCTTCAATATTTCACTTGAACTGGTAAAATGACCACACCAATAGACTATAACAAGTATAGATATATAATCTAATAACTAAAGCAACCACTTTAAAAAGCTATATAAAGAGATAAATGCAAAAACACTATAAATAAATTAAAATGGAATTCTACAAAATGTACAAGTAACTCAGAGGAAGGCAACAAAAAGAATCAGAGGAACAAGAAACAGAGGAAACAGAAAACAAAAAATAAAATGGAAAACTTAAGCACTAAAATATCAATAATCACATTGAACGTAAATGGTCCAAATATACCAATTAAAAAACAGAATTTGTCAGAGTTGATTAAAAGCATGACTAACTCACAATAAAAAAAATTTCTGACCTATTCACTATCTACAAAAAATTCACTTCAAATGTAATAATAAAGGCAGATAGAAACCAAAAGGATGGAAAAATATATATTATGCAAAAATTAATCACAATAAAGAAAAGTAGCTATATTAATATCAGATAAAATAGATTAGTGCAAATAAACTTACCAAAGATGGAGAAGGATAGTATATAAAGATAAAGGGTCAATCATCAAAGAAGACATAGACATCTTAAATATGTATGCACCAAACAAAAAAGCTATAAAATATATGAAGCAAAAACTGATAGAACAGAAAGGAGAAATAGACAAATCCCTAATTATACATGGAGTCTTCAACACCCCTCTCCTAACAGTTGCTAAAACAGCTAGATAGAGAATCAACAAGAATATAGCAAAACTCAATAACACCATGAACAAAAAGGATCTAATAAATATTTATTGAACACATCAAGTAACAACAGCAATGCCGATGGGACATACATTAAGATAGACCATGTCTGGACCATCAAACAAACGCCAACCAATTTAAAATAACTGAAATTATGCAGAATGTATTCTGTGAACACAATAAAATCAAACTTGAAATCAAAGGCTGAAAAAAAAATCTCTGAACACTTGGAAACTAAAAAGCACATTTCTTAATAATTTCTTTGTCAGAAAGTCTCAAGGGAAATATGAATGAAAATAAAAATACAATTTTGGGAAAGAAAAATAAAGTGTTAGGAATCAGTCCACTTGATTTCAAGACTTATTGTATGTGTACAGTAATCAAGACTGTTTGGAATTCGTGGGAAGAATAGACATAAATCAATAAGACAGAATAAAGAATCCAGAAATAGACCCACACACAAATATGCCCAATTGATTTTTGACAAAGTTTGTAAAAGCAATTCAATAGAGGAAAGAGACATTTTAACAAATGGTGTTGGAGTAGGGGACATCACCAGGCAAAAAAACGAACCTCATTCTAAGTCTTATGCTTTATACAAATATTAATTCAAAATGGATTACAGACTTAAATGTAAAATTCTAAGATGTTTAGAAAAAAATTCAAGATAAAACTTTAGCATCTTGGACTAGGCAAAGAGTTCCTAGACTTGACATCAGAAACATGTTCCACTAAAGGAAAAATTGATAAATTGAACTTCAAAAAATTAAAACTTTTGCTCTGTGAAGAAGATAAAAAGACAAGGATTGAATGGGAGAAATTATTTGTAAATCTCATATCCAGCACAGGACTAGTATCTAGAAGTTGTAAAAAGTTCTCACAAATCAACCATAAAAAAACAGTTAAATTGAACATGGGTGTGAGACATGAAGAGATATGTCACCAAAGAAGATAGAGAGATGGCGAACAAGTACATGAGAAAATGTTCATTAACCATTAGGGAAATACAAATTAAAACTACAATAGATACCACTATGCACCTATTAAAATGGCTAAAATAAAAAATGGTAACAATATCATATGATGACAAGGATGCAGAGAACATGGATCACTCTTACATTTCTGGTGGGAATGTAAAAGGGTACAGCCATTCTGGAAAAAAATTTGTCAGTTTCTTGAAAAAGAAAAAGTAAACACACAAGTTCCCTAGGAGGCAGAAATTGTACTTCTGTGCATTTATCTCAGAGAAGTAAGACTTATGTTTACACAGAAACCTGTACCCCAATAATATTCACCAGCGTTATTTATAATAGCCAAAAACTGGAAGCAGCACAGGTGTCCTTCATCAGTGGGCTCTACACATACAAAGAAATTATCAGTGTTCTTGAATGAAGATCAACAGAATCTTCCCAAACTGAAATCCAGAGAGAAAAAAGAGTGAAAATAACAGAACAAAACATTATAGTATTATGGGATTGTTTCTAAAGGTGTTATATATGCATAATGAGAATATCAGCAGGAAAAGAAAGAAAACAGAGCAGAATAAATATTTGAAGTAATAATGACTGAGAACTTTCTAAAATCAATGATAGATACTAAATTACAGACCTGGAAGCCCAAAGAACACCAAGAAGAATAATTAACCACTCTCCCACACTCCACTCCTCCAAAAACACCCACCACATATTGGCATATCATATGCCAATTGCAAAAAAACAGAAGATAAAGAGAAAATTTTAAAAGAAGCCAAAGCAAATAAAACACCTTACATATAGAGGAATACAGATGAAAATTACAGTGGATTTCTCATCAGAAGCAAGCAGAAAGAGAACATAGTGAAATAAAAGTGTTGAAATAAAAAAACCCCACCGATTTAGAATTGTATCTCTAGTGAAGTAGCTCTTGATAAGCAAAGAAGAAATAAAGACTATCTCAGGAAAAACAAAACCAAAAAAACCCAAAAAAAAAACCTAAGGGCTTTCAGTGCCAGCAAACCCTACAAGAAATATTAAAAGAAGTTCTTTGGGCGGAAGAAAAATGTCAAGTCAGAAACTTGGATCGACATAAAGAAAGGAAGAGCATTGGACAAGTAATAAATGAAGTTAAAATCTTTAATACTTTTAATTTCTTAATTGATTTAAAAGATAACTGTTTAAAGAAATAATAGTAACAATGTATTGGGTTATGACAGCATATGGACATGCAAAATCAATGACAAGAATGTCACAAGGTTGGAAACAACCTAAGTGCCCATCAATGAATGAATGGTTAAAGATGGGGTATATATATAAAATGCAATACTGCTCAGCCATAAAAAAGGTGAAATCTTCCCATTTGCAACTACATGGATAGACCTTGAGTGCATTATGCTAAGTGAAACATGGAAAAAGCCAAATACGACATGATTTCACTCATATATGGAAGATTAAAACACCACCACCAACAACAACAAATGCACAAACATAGAGAATAGATTAGTGGTTACCAGAGGGGAAGGGGCAGAGGGAAAGGGTAAAAGGGCACATGTGTCCGTTGATGGATGAAAACTAGACTTTGGGTGGTGAACATGATGTCGTCTATACTAAAGTCAAAATATAATGCTGTACACCCGAAATTTATATAATGTTATAAACCAATGCTGTCTCAACAAAAAATTAATTAAAAAAATAATGTCAGAAGAGGCAGAATAGAGGAATTGGGACTATTTAGTTATAATGTAACTGTACTACATATGAAATGGTACAGTGTTATCTGAAGATAGACTTCAACTAGTTCAGTGTATATTGTAACTTTTAGGGCAACCAATAAAGAGTTTTTATAAAGAAGTATAATTGATACACTACGGAAATAAAATGAGATCCTATAAAAATATTCAATTAAAACCAGAGAAATGCAACAAAAAAAGTTATAAACATGGTAGATATTAATCTAACTTTACAACTAATCAATTTTACTGTGTATGGTCTAAATACACAAATTAAAAAACAGAGACTGTCAGTGAATAAAAAGTAACTCCAAATATATGTTGCCTACAAGAAACCCACTTCAAGTATAAAGGCCCAGACAGGGTAAAAGTAAAGGAAGTGAAAAAGATATCACACGCTAACACTCATCAAAAGAAAGCTGGAATATCCATATTAATTTCAGACAAAGCAATCTTCAGACAAGAGCAATTATTAGGGATAAACAGAGGCATTACATAATGACAAAGGAGCCAGTTCTCCAAGAAGATGTAACAATCCTAATCATGTATGACCCAAACAACAGAGCATCAGAATACATAAAGCATAAATAAAGTAAAATCTGAAAGAAAAGGAGAAATAGACACATTACACTCTTGAAGTTGAAGATTTAAGCAACTCAGTCGCTGACTGATAGATCAAGCAGGCAGGGAATCAATAAGGACATAGTCAATATGAATAGCATTATTAATCAATTCTATGTAATTGTCATTTATATAACATTCTATCAAACAAGCACATAATACACATTCTCTCAAGGTCCCACAGAACATTCATCACGGTAGAACACATTCTGAGCCATAAAATACTCCTTAGCAAATTTAAAAGAATAGAAATCAATAACCAACAGGCAGATGAAAAGATATTCAACATCACTAATCATCAGTGAAATGCAAATTAAACCACAATGAGATATCACCTCATACCTCTTAGAATGGCTATTATCAAAAAGACAAGAAATAAGTGTTGGAGAGGATGTGGAGAAAAGGGAACCCTTGTACACTGTTAGTGGAAGTGTAAATTGGCACAGCCACTATAGAATACATTATGGAGATTTCCTCAAAAAATTAAGAAGAGAGCTACAATGTGATCCAGCTATTCCACTTCTGAGTATTTATCAAAAGAAAACAAAAACACTAATTTGAAAAGATATATACACCTCTGTGTTCATTGCAGCATTATTTACGATAATCAAGATATGAAAGTGTCCATCAATGTATGAATAGATAGAGAAGATGTGGTATGTATAGTCAATAGAATATTAGCCACAAAAAAAGAAGGAAATCTTGCCATTTGCAACAACATGGATGGACAAGAGGGTATTATGCTCAGTGAAATAAGTCAGACAGAGAAAGACAAACACCATATAATTTTATTCATATGGGAAATCTGAAAAAACAAAAAAGATGAACAAACAAAATAAAAACAAAAACAAACTCATAGATACAGAGAACAGATTGGTAGTTACCAGAGGGGAAAGAAGTTAGGGGATGAGTGAAGTGGGTGAAGGAGTCAACTGTATGGTGATGGATGGAAACTAGACTTTTGGTGGTGATCACTTTGTAGTGTATACAGATGTCAAGTTATAATGTTATATACCAATTTTATATAATGATGTTATATATCAATTGTACCTCAATAAAAAAAACAATAGAAATCATACAAAATATATTCTTAGACCACATGAAATTAAACTGGAAATCACAGAAAAGTAGCTGGGAAGTCTCCAAATATTTGGAAATTAAACAAGACACTTCTAAATGATTCACCAGAGACCTCTCAAGTTAAATTAAAAAAATATTTTGAGATAACTGAAAAATTAAAATATAACATTAAAATTTGTGGAATATAGCAAAAGTGTTGTTTATAGCAAAATCTACAGCATTAAATGTATATATTGGAAAAGAAGAAAGATTTAAAATTGTTTCCACCTCAAGAGACTAGAGAAAGAAGAGCAATGTAAAGAACAGAAATACAGAAACAATAAACATTAGAGGAGAATCCCTGAAACTGAAAAGAATAGATAAAAGTAACTAAACCAAAAGCTGATTTTTTGAAAAGATCAATAAAATTGATAATCTTTTAGCCAGGCTAACCAAGAAAAATAAGAAAGAAGAAAGAGCCTGGAGATGTTTGCTAGGATAAACCATCTGAATTTTACCTCAGCATCAGTGAGCAATATTGTGAGAGCAGAGGACACCTTCGTTGCCTGCCAGTGACCCCACCCTCTAATGCAGGGCCTGATGCTCTGTACAACCACCAGGAATCAGTACTTAGGAAGCCAGGATCAGCTCATCCGGCAGGATATTCTTTCACTGGTGGCAGAAGTAAGGTAAGCTGAGATCTAGCTATAGTTCCATGAATTGCCCAAAACAACAGCCAGGTGGATGTTCAAGAGTTTGTTATTCTGACGATGAGGGTTCAGGGAAGAAGTTAGTAGGTAATTACGAGAGAAGTCTATGCTAAGGGTAAGAAATAGGACAGGGAGGAATATTGGCATCATTGAAGCCGTATCTCCAGGAGTATTTCACAGAGGACATGGTTGAGAAGGACATATTTAAACACAATTTATTATAGAAAAAGTTGAATAAGTGAGTCAACCTTGATGACGAGGTTTCAGAGTCCTAAGTCAAGTGGTAACTGAAGGCAAGGAGGTATAATGGGACAGCTCAAAGAATTTTGGTAAAAGTGAATAAAGGGGCTGGAACCATGGTTAGCTAGGTTTAAAGGAAAGAATGTAGGACCATGGAACGAGTGGAGTGACTTCCTTCCCTCAAAAGTGGAAGACCCAGGAGCATACTCGGTGCCAAAGATTTCTGGGTGCTGGGATGACTCTGGTTCGGTTCAGGAGCACTTGAGAAGAATCCATTTGAAAAGGTTTATGAGTTATGTTGTTTTTCTGAGTGTCTAAATATATTGATATGTATCCTTTACTCATCCCTGAATAAACTTATTATTTAATATGTGCTACTATTTCTTTCATTTCTTTATCTCCCTTCTTCCCCATGTGGGGGAAAAAAAAGATTTTAATCAAACTTAAGACAGGGGCTAGAAAAAATAATTAATGTTAATTCTGTTCAAAAGCTAGATAAAATCCGTTTTATTTTTATTCTTCTGGATGCTAATGTAGTAAATCTATTTTCACCTAAAGATTTTATGTTCATTTGAATGTTCTGATGACTTTTTGTGTGGTAAAGCATTCTTTCTTTTATTTTTTTATTTTTTACTCTTTTCCAGCCTCTTTTCTATACCTCATTCGAGGTATAATTGACAAATAAAATGGTAAGATATTTAAAGTGTACAACATGATGATTTGATATATGCATACATCGTAAACAGTGAAACATTCTTGATGAAGATTAAATAAATGGAGTGATCATTTTGACTTGAATCATTTTTAGCTTCATTTCTACGTTTTCACTTGCCTCCACTCTACCTTTTTATTAAGGACTGTTTTTAGTTAACTCAGGATTTCTCATGACTCTAAACTACCTATCAAAATTTCCTAAATCCAAAACTTTCACAAAGCTAATATGTCTTGTTAACGTGTATCTACTCTCAGCTTAAATTCTTTAAATATAGCCAGTTTTAATTTATTATGCCACTTAATGAACTTACTAAATAATGAAAGCTTCATATAATTCTCCTTATGGTGTCATGAAGTTGGAGAATTAAATTGAACGTTGTCCTGCTACTGAGAGTAATCTCAGTCTCAGGATATCCATTCTCTTCCAATGGAATGAGGGATCCACATTCATTCTTTTGTGACTAATATAGAATTTGAAGCTAGATACCCAAAGGGAAGTGGGAAATAGTTTAGCCTCCCGAGCTTCTTCATATTCATGAGTGAAGAAAGAAAAGGAAGGATTGATTACACCTCTTTTTCAGGAAATGAAGCAATGGGAATTAGCAGGATTCTAATCATGTGTATAAACAGCAATAGAGAAAAAAATTAAAGCAATATATTTGCATTATCTACTAGGGATTTGAAATCTAAGGCAGGTAAGAAAGATGATATGTAAAAATAGATTATGGCTACTGCACAATTGTTGGATTTCAATAACGCACAATTTATTGTCTGTTTTACATCAAAATGGATTTCCTCAGTGAAAAAAGCATCCTCTTGCTTTTTAGAGCACAATATGTAAGAGAAACATTTTAATTTTAACTTCTCCTCAGTGACAGTGACCCCTCTGCCCTCTCCATTTTATAAATTATTGACAAAACGTCAGGAAGATTCCTATTGTGCAACAGCTAATTGGCCCCTCTGGTCATTTCTCAACAGCCCTGAAAAGTTCATTGGTTTTAGATAAAGGCTTTCCCAGAGTTACAGGCTCAAACATTCCTAGAGTTTGAACAAGTTTGTGTTCTTTCTCTGCTTTTTGTATACAACATTTTAAGGCCAAGGTTTGGGAAAGAATTATGAAATTGGGATATTTAATGCTTGCTAAGGGAAAGTTGAGAACTAGAATTGGTATTTTATGTGAAATTAAATTTGAAATATGTATTTTAAAGCAAAAATTGACTTAAGCTAATTTTAAAATTAGGGAAAAGTGAATGTTTATATAAAATTATTATTGATATAAAATGGGTGTTGACAAAATTGTTATTATGAGGAAAGATTTAAAGGTAAGAATATTTAAATAAAATATTGTCATCCTCAAGAAATATTTTAAAATGTGATTTAGAAGCTTAAACTTGTGTCAGAATTTTGGCTTTCAAGATGCATTATTTCTGTCTATGAAATAAAAAATGACTTTTGCTGAGAAGTAGTTGGATATAAGATGAAAATGCTTACAGTGTATATTTGAAAGACCAATGGAATATTTTCCAATCTCTTTTTGGGATTCTGTTTTGGTGGAGAATTGCGATGTCAAACCAACTCTT
The DNA here is from genome assembly GCF_020826845.1 of Diceros bicornis minor. Classification (NCBI taxonomy): domain Eukaryota; kingdom Metazoa; phylum Chordata; class Mammalia; order Perissodactyla; family Rhinocerotidae; genus Diceros; species Diceros bicornis. The sequence continues at coordinate 34,424,746 of NC_080775.1, forward strand.
TTAAATACTTCTAGCTTTCTATTCCACTGATATCTGAAATATGCAGAGTACATCTCTGCAGCTGTAAAGTTAGCTCTTCATACTGAGTGAAGTTTAATCCAAGTAGGAGGGTGTTTTATCCACACAATGGACTCATATTTTAACACCACAGGAGAAACATTTGAAGGAATATACAGATATATATATGGCATCCAAATCTATGACTAAAACAGAAATGCATTTATTTGCAAGGCTCTCATTTCCATATACATTGCTTTTCCTTTGTAGTTACTAAATTATGGTCTTAGGTGTGTATGTGTGTGTACATGTGAGTGTGTGTGTGCAAAAAGGTGAGTAGAAGAGATAGAAGAAATTTTTCCCATTGCTTACTTCTGCAAATTTTCTGTTTTTAAGAATATTATTTCAGTTGTTTATAGCAATAAGGTTTCAGAAACTGTATCAAATACTTCATTATTGTAGGACATGTCCAGAAACTTTCTGCTTATCTCAGATATGCTTTGGGACATAAGTGTGTTTTTGTTTGTTTGCTTTTGGTGTTTTTTGGTGAGGAAGATTAGCCCTGGGCTAGCATCCATGCCAATCTTCCTCTATTTTATATGTGGGACACTGCCACAGGATGGCTTGATGAACAGTGTGTAGGTCCACCCCCAGGATCCAAACCTGCAAACCCTGGGCCGCCAAAGCAGAGCACGTGAACCTAACCACTACACCACCAGGCCAGCCCCAATATAAGTGTTTTTTTAATTTTATTTTCTTTAAACTTTCCTAAACAATCAACATTTCGTTTGGACCACCTGTTAAGTTTCTCTTAACTGATGGGTAATCCATGCAGATGGAAAGGAACACAAAGGGGAAATTTGGGGAAAAAATAAAAAATTGAAAAGAAGGAAAAAAGGAATGAGAAAAAGAAAAACATTTAAATTTAATAAAATTATACTTCCATTCAGGTCCACAAAATTCTTAAAAGCTTAGTGTTTCTCAAACATTCTTCCAGGCAGTAGATTTTCAAAGCAATCATTTTTGGATAAGAGGGAAATAAAGGGGTAAATTTTATATTATGTCAATCAATTCAAATAAAGACATTTCATTTTATTTTTTGAAACTCCAAATAAGAATGTAAACACATCTGAAATTATATATAGAATGTATGTGAAGGAAAAACAGAGACACTCATAGTCTAACTAAGAGTTAAAAATGGAAGCATTTAGGAAGTAAAGTTAATTATCCCGTTCTAATCTAGGTCTTATACTGTCATTTGAGAAGCTTCCCACCCTTTTGAGCTGTATTGTTCAAGCCAGTTATCACAATTTTAAAAGACAGTTTCTCCCTACACAGTACAACGTTATATACAGTACACAGTTTATTATTCTTAATTTCTCTGATTTCTGTGTTGCATACATTCAGGACATATGAAGGCCACCTGTATATTTTTATCCTTTCTTGAGTTTTTGAACTGTAATTACTGAAAAAAGACATTTATACTCCTTACTTACCCTGGCATTTCAAAACCTTCCAATTTATGATGGAGTCACATTCATGTTTTCATCTTTTCAGTAAAAATCCACTCTTCAATGTTCTGTTTGCTCACTAAATGAAGAAGTCTGTTTTGCACCTGGTTTGGCCCGAAGCATCATAGTTCACTCGCATATCCAGACATTCCTGATGGTGTTCAGGGCAGGCCATCCCAAATTATGCCACTTTGGCACGTTGAGTATTTTGAATTAAAGTTACTTAAGAAACAGCTGATGCAAAAGGACACTCTGACCTTTCTTTGTCCCCCTCAAAGCAGGAAATAAATTCCCCATGTGAAGGATACCCGCCCTGCACCTGGAGGGGAGAAGGCACCCTATCACCAGAGGTAAGGAATTCAAGGCCAAGAAGGCTGTATAAACAAGCTTTGTTACTTCTTCATTAATTTGCTACCTCAAGCTCAGGCTCCTTTGTCAATTCTTCACAAATAATTGTTTCTTCCTTTAAAAGGTATAAAAGCCGCCTGCTTTGGTCACTTCTTTGAGCCTCATATCTTTGGGGTTCCCATATGTACAAAATTAAATTTGTTTTTTTCCTCCTGTTAATCTGCCTTATGTCAATTTAATTATTAGACCAGCCAAAGAACCTAGAACGAAAGAAGGGAAGTTTTTCTCCCCTATAGTTTGACGCCCAACATGGGGCTCTTTGCTGGCTGGACACTGCTCACTTGAGGGCTTCTGCAACTGAGAGATCCTGGAGCCTCTGACAAGAGCTGGCAGAACATAAAAATTCTTACCATGTCGGTCTCCTGGATCTCCACCTGCAGAGCCTAGTGGGAGTGAGAGTGGTGAGAGTCCTCTTCTTTTTCTAAATTTAAACTATTAGGAGAAAATATTTCTGTGAATTCCTTTCTTGGGTATAGTGATTTTGGTAAGGATTTGTTATGAGTACAAGTAAGGATCTTCTTCCTCCCAGAGATGGTCATTATTTTCATTTGTCTCTGTCTTTTGTGTCATTTGTCTTAGGGAGGAAAACCAGATGAGATTTCCTGTCATCTTGTTCTATGTCCTGAGACATAGAAAATCTTCTCTCTGGCCTCCACCATTTGGAAGGTGTACATACCAGTGTACATCTGGTGGCCAGTCAATAGCCTGGGATTCCAAGACTGTTTGTCCAGCCACGCCAGCTCTCAGGGGAATTTGTCATAAGGGGTCCCCGTCCACAAGAGGCCTTTGTCATCTCAACCTTCACTGCTTTGTTAGTGCTGGAAAAGTCCCACTCTAGTAGTGCCTGCTCAGTGTCACAGATTAGCGGGTCTGTGACTGGAGGCATCTCATTCTCCCATGAGAGAACTACACAATTCTTACCACCTGTGGCAGCAAAGGCTTTTACTTTTTTAGGCTAACTCTGGGAGTGAACTTCCTGGATCCTGTGAGGGCTGCATCTGTTGTACTCTCTTGTGGTACTCTTCTTGCTTCCTTGGTTAAGCCATAAAAAGGCTTATTGGTTTGAGTAGCTGTTGAAATTAATAGCTCCTACTCATCAATGGCCAGAAGATGGATCTTTTGAATTGGAAAAACTTCCATATTTGAAAAAAATTTTTTTAGAGAGCTCTCATCATAAACAATTGTCTTATTGATTCCTACGGAAAGACCAAATTTAAAAGTGGATACAAAAATAGTATAATAGCTAGCCTTAGGGACTCCCTTAACAGGATGAAAGAATAGAAATTTGACTTAAAACAAAAATTAAAATCCATATTCAACATAAATTCCGCTTCTTAAAATCCAGTCCTGTCTCCTCAGCAAATTCCCTTAGCTCCCAAAGTCCTCTACCTTCCTCGGAAAATCCCTTAAACACCCAGTTGCCTGTTTTAGCTTCCCTTTCCCTAAAAGATTTACGGAGAGCACTCCAGCCTAATCTCTAGGCCCAGGGTGTACAGGTTACTTATGTAAATACTAAAAGCCAGGAAGTAAATTTAGCAGAAGCACCCAGGACAGACAGTAAGTCTCATTTTGCTGGGCTTTGTAATCAGCATCTACCAGCTTCAGGACTATCTATGCAATGTCCCTTGTGAATAGATTCTAGACTCCCACTCAAAGAATTCATGTCACCTGGACAGCAGCAGATCTTTTAAACTAAAAAGTCCTTTTACCTCCACTTTCAGAAGATCCTACCAAATTTAAAGATAGTAAACTTACATTCTTTCTCTGTCCCTTGAAGATGTAAATCTTACCATGTCTTTGAAATGTAAACACACTAGCAGGTAACTAAAACTTGCTTGAGACTAAAAGAAAAAGGGAAGAGGAGAAAGAAGCCTTTTTAAAATATAAACTGCTAAAAGGGCTCTCTTGTCCAAACTCTGGACCACAGTCTCCTTAAGATTGCTCATCAAGAACAAATACAAATAAAAGTTTTCTCCACAAATATTAGCAAAAAGCTTTTAAACAGGTAACCTTAACTTGTTCCATCTGCCAGAGACACAATTATTTATAAACTAGTGACTTTTGTATTGTACCTGATTCATGGCTAAAGTTTTAGAATGAGAGTTATGAGATCTGTGTCTATCTATATGTTTGTGTATGTACATTATAGATATGATATTTTTCTACCTCCGAATGGTATTGCCAAAATTAATGTCCAAAAGAGCTCTATTTAATTGACTTAAAAAAAGTGCTTATCAAATTAAGTATTTCTAAAACATAGAAATATAAAAACGAACCCAAATATTTTTCAAGTTTACATGATTTAGGATAATTTAAAAGCTAGTTTAAGTTTGTTAATTTATTGACTATATATATGTCTTTGGAGTTTAGAGCATTAAGTATAATACTTTTATTCTACCTAGGTTTACTAAAAGCCAAATAAGCATGTTATCTCTATTACAAAATTTGTTAACAAGAAAAATAATATAAGATGATGGCTAACTGCTTTAATGTCTTATGAAATCTTCAAGGGTAACCTAAATATGATTGTTAAAAACAAGTGAGTTAAATAGACGTAAGTAGGATAGGAGCTTTTAGGTGAACTTTTCAGTAATGATTGTTTTATATGTCTACTTAAACAGTTTCCCAAATCTCTTTGATGACATCGACTGTTAAGAGTTTTTCTAAGTTAAATCAAATTATGGCATTTTATTGAATATCTAGATCATTTCCAAATAAGATAAAGTACAGACACATTAATTACTGAACATAAGTCTATCCACTTTTGATTTCCCTTTACAGAGAAACTAAACATATTTGGATCTATTAGTAAACATGTTTTGGTGCCACATTGAAAAATTTACCATGAGAAAGAATATGCTTCCAGAAATTATAAAATATATTCATAAATTTGCCAGTAACATACAGTTAATAATTGTTTACTTATTAATTTTCACTAGAAATTAAGGTTTTAAGGGTTAAAAATTCTAATACATGTAATTAAAACTACTAAAAATAATAAGGAAAACATCTCCATAAGCAGGGAAATTAGGATGCATGTTTTGGTAAGAAAAGACAAACTAAAATGGCCATAAAAAGTTGAAGAAGGTTTACGGAAAAGGAGTCTTGAGAAAGGAATCTTATATATGGTCAAGCTGGCTAAGATTGGAATGGATTTAATGAAATTTAAAAAAATGAATGAATCTTAATACCAAAAGTACACTGGTACAAAATTAGAATTTGGTTTTCTCTCTCTTGAGGACAAACTTTTCTTAGTTATTGGTCTGCTCTTAATAAAAAATTTAAACGAAGATTTTTCTTTACCTTTTATGTAATCTGCCTAGAAAACAAAGATTCTGTGTTTTATCAAAATAATTTCCTGTGCTTCCTGTTGTCTTAATAAGTTCTTTGATTACTTAAGAAAATTGAATCTTCTCTATTAAAATAACTAAGGTTTTTGTTCAACTATGTAACTTTCTATATTGCTTGGAATATTTAATTGTCATTTTGGTTAAATAGATAAGTAATTATTGTTTCATAGTGACCTATGATCTTATCTAACCAAGTGTTTTAAAATGTTGTTGATATTTTTGACAAACTTCACAAAATCAAATTCTAATCTTTTTGATCTGGAAATAACTTTAGGATTTTCCAGAGGGCCCCTGGAACATCTCAAAAGATTTGTTCTCTTTCTTTATAGAAAGGAAGATATTAAACTAAATAGATGTATTTGATATGTTAAATTACACGAGAAGCATTTTCAAATAAGAAGTTGATATTAAGCCTTCTCTGTTGTATTTGTATAGATATATGTTGTTAGTGTTCCAGAAATTCTGTAAAATTCCAAGAAGTCTTATATGTCCTGGGATAATATTATCACTTGGATTCTATTTATTATCTTAAAATGTTGTGTCACAGGAACAACCAAATTTTCTTATCAATTGAGTTATAATGAACTCTCATCTGAATTTTAACCATGGCCATTTTTAGATCTTTTGTCATTTATAGGTAGTTATTATTTTACTCTCATGCTTTTGGAAAAATGTTCCTGTGAAAGTGTTTCATCTTCACAGAAATTCATGGAAAGGACTTTAATAACTTGTACTCTAGAATACAGCTTTCTGATAGCTTTCAGATCATACCACTAAACTGGGTAAGAAATTACAGAACTCTAATTAAAAATTAAAAAAAAAAAACTGATGGCTTCATAAAACTGCTAACAAAAGATCAAGATCAACATGAATTAATTACACAGGACTAAATTAACTGACAAGAATCATTATAATTTTTATGACTTTTTGTTTGAAATATTGCTGGTTCTTTAATCATTTGTTTTCCAGCTACAAGGAAATCTTTCTTCTTAAGCTAATTATGATTTATAACAATTTGGTAAATTATACCTCTTTAAGCAGAATTTTTCTCCCTACCTGATCCCTCCAGAATTCAAAAACTCTTAGTAGTCTTATTTTCATGACAAAATAGTTGTTTACATAAGTTCAATAAGAATCTGCTTTGCTTGTAATAGGACATAATTGGAAACATCGGTTATATTACCAAGGCTTTGACCGGAATGTCGTGTTTGAGAGAGACAGGCATAGACTCAGATATGACCAGACAGCTTTAAGGAACTAAGGTTGACTTTATGGAACCAATAAAGCTCCTTGGAAAAATTGACTTTTATCTTGCTTACAGGGTTCCCAGAAGTCTTACAAGGTGAGTAAGTAATTTCATTCCCTGGAAGGTGCAAGAACCTTAAGATATTTGGGGGACCTTGAGAAGAGAGAAATTAACCCAAATCAATAGGTATTGCAGGTGAAGTCTAATGAAAAGTCCATGACTTGGCTTCCTAGCCTCAAGAGGCTTTGAAAAGTCCATTCTGAGATTCCTTATGAAAAGTTGCAACAAAGCACATTAGAAGATTCTATATGGTCAATTGCTATTCTTGCTTCACTTACGTAAATAATCAAGCCAAGTTTATTGAAACTAGACTTAATTTGCAAACAAATTAGTCTTACTATCATTATCTTTAATAAAAATGGGGATAATCATAGAGAGAAAAAATTATGTTTCAATAGAAACTATAATACACACTTGTGGATATTAGATTTTAGTTGTATTAATTGCCATTGAGGTTTTGTTTTCTACCTGTAAACTGGACTGGACCCTGAATTCTTCTAGTTTCTTCCAATATCTGGCTGCAACTCTCCAAACTAATGTTTCCAATTTTTCTCCCAACCTTCTGATTTAGAGTCATTAAAAACTAAAACTGCCCATTTTCCTAAGTCATACAAACTAAAGTTGGACAACTTGATATAAACTTGAGAGAAATCAGCACAACAGCTCATGTATGGACAATCTTTGAGCTTGTTGCTGCGTAAGCATGCAGAAAAGTCACCAGAGACATTCACAGTGCAAACCAGGAAGATCTATCAGGTTGCCACTGCCTGTCCTCATTCTGTCTGAAGATGCTTTGAGTCTGACACCTAGAAATTTTCTCAACTTCCTACCCCAAGAACTTGGAAACTGGTTTATAGTTTGCTCCAATCATTAACCACTGTTTTCTTTTTGTTTCCATAGAAATGCCTTATTAAATACCTGATTTCTCCGATAATATAGGCCTAACTTTGGGAGCCCAGCTGCATTACCACCTCCTAAAATGAGACACAACTGTTTACCTTAAGTGACCTATTTTCACGACTAAGAGATTAATTTAATAAAATAATACAGCAATTTACCAGCTCAGCTTTTTAATATGTAAAACTTACAACGAAGTTTCAGTGGAGGGAACTGATTGGGTTCAGGGCAGGCCACTTTGGCATATTGATTATTTTGAATTAAAGTTACTTAAGAGACAGCCAATGCAAGAATGACACTCTGACCCTCCTTTGTCCCCCTGAAAGCAAGAAATAAATTCCCCATGTGAAGGATACTCTCCCTGCACCTGGAGGGGAAAAGGCATCCTTATCGCCAAAGAAGGAATTCAAGGCCAAGAAGCCTGTATAAACAAACTTTGCTACTTCTTCATTAGTTTGCTCCCCTAAACCCAAACCCCTTTGTCAATTCTTCACAAACAATTCTTCCTTTGTTTAAAGATATAAAAGCTGCCTCATATCTTTGGGGTTTGTCTTATGTCAATTTAATTATTAGACCAGCCAATGAAGCTAGAATGATAGAAGGGGAAAGGTTTTCTCCTCTACATTACTCATATCCTCACTATAAAATCTGATGGTGGGAGTTCTGTTTTCATGTGCTCTGGTAACCAGATATCACAAATAACGATATTATGTGCTTGATATTTCTTGCCCTCAATAGTTGTATGATCAGAAAGAAAGATGGTTGATAACAGAAATTGAAGCAGAGCATCTCTCGCATTAGTGCATGAACCTCTAGCACCCCCCTAGTGGCAGTGAATGAAGGTTGTCATGTGCACAACAAGACATTATGTCGATGCATACAAGGCTTACCTTGAACACCATTCAAACATTATTTTGCTTTGCACCTATTTATACATTTTTTTATATTGAAAAAATCACATCTATCATTCATGAAAATTAAATCAGTAGATATTGTTGCTACATTACTTTGCAGTAGGTCATTACTAGGTAGCAGAAAGAAAACATAAATTTAACAAATCATTTATGTGTATCTTAAATTGCACTGGAGCATTGAATAACTATAATGCAAATTGTCATTACAGTAGAACACCAATACATCTCTGTACGCTAGAAACAGTGGGGGTATAGAAATATATGGTAAATTGGAAAAACAAATGCGAACTTAAAAATAAATATGGTATTTTTCCATCTCTGTCATAGCAGGAGAACTTTTAACCAGTGCTACTTCTTATGTACAACACTAACACCCAGATATCAATTCTAATACTGTATTCCAATAAAAGGAACCCAGACTCCTTGAAGCTAGTTAGTTCCACGTTTTGAAGTGAAAAAAGTCACCATAAATCTGAAACATTTGTTATAAAACATCAAAATTTTAGGGGGAGTATGGAAAAGTGTCAATTTAAAGACTATCCTACTAGTTAATTTGTAACAGTCCTAACATAAAATAATAAACAATAATAGTTCAATTATATTTTATTTGATAACAACATATAAGATTTTGTTGACACAATAATTAAATTTAATTAGAAAAGTTGAATTTTTAGAAGAGCATGTGCTCATAGCAATCTTCAAAAGAGAGAAAATGTTAGTATAAATTGTTAACAAGGAGACTTGTAATGTAAAAGAAGGGTAGATATAATAGAAACATGAATTGGAGCATTCATTTAAACAAATAAAATAAAATATGGAAATTTTATTTTTTCTGTAAATTAAATATATGTTTATAAATGCATTACTCACTATTAAACTGCTGGCCCTCAGCAGTTTAATAAAGAATTTTTTTTCTCATGTCCCAGTTCAAATCTCTTTTCCACTCAAATCCTATTAACTGGAATTCAGTCCCTTGACTACGACTAACTATAAGAAAGATGAGCAATGCAATTTAATGCGGTTCCCCAGAAAAGAATGGAAATTGTCTCTGAATAATTAGCCAAGCCTTACTTGAATAAGACTCTATGTTTCTATTTCTATATGCAAGAAAAAATACCAAAAAGAGAAAAAGAAACAAGGACTTCTGAGTAAACTAAATCATTCCAGAAAGATAAGTACTGTCCACTAAAGTAGGCTTTGGCGAATGTTTGCAGTAAACGGCGATGGAAAAGCCATTTCAGCCATTGCAGGCCACATGGCCTCTGTTGCAACCGCTCAACTCTGCTATCGTAGTGCAGAAGCAGACATACACAACTGCGCATTTAATCCTTGAAGTATGCTAGTTGATCAACAAAGCAATAATACTGGACATTATACAAAGGTCAAATGGTTTTTTATATTGTTTTCATCAAAACCTTTAGCAATTAAATAAACTATTAACAAACTGCAATACAAAAATAAAAACACTAAAAGATACCAAGCACAAAAACTCTGTCATGAAGTAAATATATAATATCCTCAGGGAAAAGAAAATCAAAATTTTTAAATTGTATCATCATCATCAATTAAATAGTTAAACATTTTTAAAACAGCACTCTGTTCACTAACAGCTCCTCCGTCTCTAGTTTATCTGCTGCACACTGAGGTAGTTCATCTTTGCTTTAGCATTTTCTGCTCTTCATACTTAAGCACTCAGAATATTGAATGGTATTTTAGCCACCTGATTTCAACTCAGTCAACAAGTAAGGCCCAGAGCAGTTCATGGGGTTAGAGAGTAACTAAGAAATGATTTTCTGTTTTCCATTTATAAAATTGATGATACGTTTGAGGCAACAATGAAAAAATATTTCCTGTGAGGCAGAATAACTGCTACTGTGATTTCATCTGTTGCTGTTGAAATTATTACCCAAAGGATAGAAATGATTTGTAATTTGATTAATTCTATATAGCACACCTATAAAATCAATATAGGGAGAATACCACAAGTTTCATAAAAAATAATTTTGCTTTAGTTTATAAAATATATTTCTGTGCATATCAATGTAAATGCCTGGAGATATCTACTCGTCATCCCTATCTTCCAACCAAAGAAGTTTTAAAATACTGAGTGAAGCTAGGAAAAGATGTTAATTCCTGATCTTTGTTCAATTCCATACTTGTGAATAGCAGACACCTTATTATCTAACAGCATTTTTAAATCTCATGTGCTAAGATGATTAGGTTTTAGTCAATTGGAGATATTCGTGGTAAGGCTCTGTCATGCTTTTCTGTGACAGAGAGAAAACTGTCTTGAAAAATAAGCTGACCCCAAGGCAGTTCTCTCCTCTGGTCCTGACGACCCACAACTACCAAGAAACAACAATTATCCTGGGATCCACAGATGAGGTGGTTGTTGCTTTCTCCCAGCCCTGTTTAATTAGGGTTTTCACAAGAGGCATGAGTTATTTAACCTAAAAGTTATTAAATTATTTAACTTAAAATAGTTAAGCACTAATTTTTACATTGTGATAATAAACACAGGGCGTTTTAGGCATTAGAGATAAAAAGCCTTACTCATGTTTATTTCAGTGTCATAAATTCAGGGACTACTAAACTGTAGTGTTGAAATGGTATATGAGGAGGCTTAGCCTTGGGTCCTCTCTAACTGTTCTTATTTTCAGAAGCTCATGAAGGTCTTTGTTATAGTGCTTTCTTCAGTGGCACACAATTTCTGAAGATGAGTCCCAGATCTTTATAGGGAAGCTGCAGTTCCCAGGCTTAAATCAAAGACAGAGAAAACCCCAATAAGGGGAATGAAAAGTTTTCCATTAAGATTTTTAAGAGACATGAAGCATTTCAGAGAATTATGCAAATATATATCATGCTGTGTGCCATTTAGCACATTTTATTATCTCACAGATTAGTGCAATTTAGTGGTTGAGCAGTGAAAACCTCTGTCAGAGCTGTGAAAAGCATGAGGCGTTTGTAGTCAGAACGCTGACAATAGCAGTCTACAAAATGTGCACAACTGTAACCATAAATTAAAGAAATTACTAAGGAGATCCTTCCAGAGTAAGGCAAAGATTTGATAAGACACAGATGTCTCTGAAGTTCCCTCATATGTGTGTAATTTCTGCATATTCTGATATTTCGAAGATTTTATTCCCATTCTTTTGGGGACTAACACTTTTAATACTTCCGCAGTCAATAGGTAGAGATGGCAGTACCAGATATAAATCATTCCCAACATGACATTAAAAACTTATCCTTGCTCTTTGTAATCAACAACTCTATGCTTACATAAGGTAAAATTGAAACTTAGGTATACACTGGCATAAAAGAGAAAAATAAATGGTTATGTCTTTGCAAATATATGAGATATCTTGTACTCTTCAATGAGTTACAATTAAAAAAGAGTGAGAGGAAGGAGAGTTGAAGTAGATTTACTTAGTCTGTTTCTCAGTGTTTCCTGAATCCAGTGATCAGGGCCGAGGGCAGGGGTGTGTGACCTGTGCCATTGCATAGATCCCCACACTTAGAAGGCCTCTGTACTTGGTTTAAATCATTGGATATCATTGTAACCAAGTATATTTTTCATATTAGAATATTAATAATATTGATGTAAATATTCTTTTAATTGATTCCTAGATAGGGAATTTTTAAAATATTTTTAGGGATTAATCTGGGAACATGTATTAGGCCTAAAACACAGATATTCCAAGTTTGGAAAGCATTCCTAAAAAGACAAATAGAACAAAAGACAAAATGTTTATCTATGCAATGCTTATAATAGCACAAAAAAAAAAAAAGCAAAATAAATGTCCAAGAATGAGGTTATATAAAATATGGTACTTTCAAAGGACTTCCAATTAATATAGTATATTGAACACATATCTTCATCTTTGATCCTTTCTGAGATACCATTCAGATAAGAAATAAAAAAGGTAAAAATCCATGATAGTGATGGCAATCATTGGGAGAAGAGAGTTTTAAAATATTTTCTGGTAGATGAAAAGCAGATGAGAAGAAGTGACTTGTGGAAGCAGGGCAGAGAAGGCTGCCAAATGCAAAGACGTCCTGGTAGGCCAGTGTTGGCTCTCTACCTCCCAAGCTAACAACCACCACAAACAGAAAGAGTTCTGTCCAAACGGATGTTGTGGCATCTTTGGAGAGGTCTAGGGCAGATTAGGTGCAAGTACTCTAGACCAAAGCCCTCTGTATTCTCAAATTCGTTGTCTCAAAACAAACAACATTTCTCACGCGGGCATCATAAAGCAGTGCTTGAGTGTGGAACAGGCTCGGCTGTGCCATAAGCTCACGGTCAATGCTGCCATTGTCTTAAATGTAGATGGACAAGTAATGGTTACTGGAAATTTGAAAGAGATAATGTGCCTCATGAAAAAGAAAGATTCAGAAAAATGGCTCCAGAACTAATGATGTAATTCAGGGAACTGAAAAAAAGATAAAATTGTCATCAGAGACATTTGAGAAAATATTACGATCAAAAAATGAGACTAATGAACTAAAGAAGAAACAGCAAATAGGAAATAGCTCAAGAAACTCTAATAGGACTGCCAAAATAAATAAAGTCCATCAAACTGTTGAAAGATAAATTTAATTAATCACTCATTAAAGTAAAGCAAAAAAAAAATCTAAATAGACAAAACTATTAGAGAAAAGATAAGTTACAAAGATCATCTGTCTAGTACTACAATCGTTCACCTAATGGGAATTCCATAAAGAAAGAATAGGAAAAAATGGAGGAAAGGAGTTCATCAGAGAAATACAAGGTGTGAATTTGATGCTGTTACAGGCTCCCAGTCTTAGACTGAAAGGGCCAGTGCAGTCAAGAAGCGAAAAATACCCACACTCAGAAGGTAGTTGTGAAACTCAAAACACTAAACATAAAGAGCAGAACTTAGACACTCTCAGAGAAGGAGGATGAGGGATCTGCACAAAGGAATAAAGACCAGATTGGCATCAAACATCAACGTCGGACATCAGCTGTGCTAGATACTAGACTAAAATGGGGCAACGCTTTCAAACTGTGTGGGAAGTTTTTTCACCTTGAAATTATATAGTTGGCCAAATATCAACAACAGCGAGGAAAAAATAAAAACATTTTAACTTATTATGAGAACCCCGAAAATTTGTTTCCCTTGCAACATTTCTTAGGAATTTTTTGAGTGTAGATAATCCAGAAAAATGAGATTTGTAGAACCCAGGAAAGAGTGGACCTAATCCAGAAGAGAAGAGAAGTTCCAGAATTACAAGTATAGAGTAGGTCAAGAAAGCAAAACTTTTGTGGACAAAGAACCCCAGGAAGGAAGCGAGTTAAGGGAGGAAAATTGGGGGAAGGAGAATTTGGAAAAGAACTGAGCAAATGTTAAAGATGCAGGATGCAAAATAAAACAAAACATTAAGGAAACATCAGGAAAAACAAGAGCTGGAAAGAAGGGAAAGGTACTGATACGCTGGTTTGTCACTGCGGGGGCAAAGGAAATGTGTAGCTTTGGTTACCCAGCATAATTCACAGCAGCTATCATAAACGCACGTGTTCTCAGTATCCAAGCAGGTGAAGAAATATCAAAGGGTGGGGGAGGGAGACGTTTAAAAAATGGTGAGTAAGGCCTATGGATTCGTAGAGATTGTGTACCTTGCTTACTTAAGGCATTCCATTTTTAAAAGTAATTTGCAATATTACCATTGCCATCTATAATGAGCCCTAAAACATATAAAAGAATATATATATATTTATAAAATATATAAACCCTGAAAATATAAAAGAAAAAGTACAAATGCCTGAATTTGAGCAGTGGGATGTGTGGAGAAGAGCGGAGGGGAAGAACGGCCACTAGCACCCTCCTCTTACAAAGCAGGAAGCAATCTTGACTTGCTGGAAAAGATGCAGTTATATTTAAGCTACTTAAAATCATAAGTCACCAATGCAGGAAAAAGGGAAGAGAGGTTTGGGAGGTGGTTTAGTGAGGGGATCCATATTTTATCATATCAGGAAGGAATAAATAAAATTGCTCAATCAATAGACAGCTTTATAGTATTACTGAGAAAATTGGAGACAGCAGTTAGCAGATGCCACTGGTCACTTTGTAGTCACCTTTATATAGCTCTGAACACGTGCTAGTACTGTTCTGAATCTTTTCCTGCAGGAGCTCATTACCATCGTCACAGCACCGCCCTGACGTAGGTGTTATTTTCTCCGCTGTAGAGAAAACAGGCACCCAGAGGTTGTCCAAGGCCATGCATTTAGTAGATCACGTTAGGTCTTGCTCTGAATGACTAGGAAACTTAGTTGTTCTTGCAGGATTTCTGATGGAAAGGTTCTTCTTGCCCTACCCCTCACATTGCCGTTTAATTAACATGTATCTTAAACTCAAATGCTTGACACTCTCTGCATTTGCAGGAACTCCTCTTTCAATTATCTCCAAGTTCTTGCAGTAGACATGCGGTCAGACGGCGATCAGCTGCATTTCATGTCAGTTTCAGTACATCTTTAGACATTGTTCGGCTGGGAATACAAATATAAAACCAACACATTATCTGTGAAAGGAAAGAGCAATCTGTTTATTACCATTGTGGTTTGATAATATAAATTCAAATCAATATGTTACTGGGAATCCAGGAGTGGGAAGGGGAGGGAAGACATGCAGAAAAAGTCCCAGTCTCTCCTTTGGGTGAAGCACTAGGTCGCTTCCTCCTACTCCTCCCCGTTAGCACAGCTACAGAGGCCCACGGGATTGCCTTTTGGTGACAGCTGCTGGGACAGACCTGGCAGAAGGGTCTGTAGATTTGCTTCTGTTGGGCTGCTGCCTCTGTCAGAGCCTGGATCAGCAGCCCACTCCATTTCACACAGATGCTTGGACAGCTCAGATTTGAAAACTTCCCCTTTCCCTTGGGGCACCTGCTTTCCAGCCTCCTCCTCACTCCCAAAGGAGAATGACCTACATGCCAGCATGACAAAGATCCAGAAATTTATAGAAGCGTCATTGTAAGCCCAAGTCCTTAACAGGGACTCAAACTGCCAACACAAATGAAGAGAGGGGTTGTGCAGTGCCACAGGAAGCCATTGCAGTGACGAATCACTCAGCTGGGTTTTGAGCACCTTTTCTACTAATTTAAGGCAGAGATTTATTATCTTTACAGTTCACACTTTTGAAAAATCTGTTAATCTTCACATAAATAACTATCTCTGTGTTTTATCACAGAATAAATTATAGGTAAAAAATTGATACTTTATTTTGGCAAACTTACACCTCACAGCCAAAAAATCTAAAGGCTTATTTTAAATTAAGGCAACATTAAGCAAAGAAATGGCATTTTTCCCTTTTCTGTGACTACAACACTTAATGACTCAATGCTTTCTCTCACCATATCTGTCTTTTAATATTGATAGACTTTTTCTTTAATAAGCATTTCAATGAGAATTAAAACTTTATCATTTTCTTTGAAAAGTATGATTTGACTAAGAACTGACTTGAAATTTATAGCTTCCATGTATGAAAATTCTCTGGAGTTTCATTTACCTTTATCAGAAGAGAGTGGGATGTTTGTTTCTGCTGCTGTTTTGTTTTTGTCTGTTTACCCATCCCAAACAAAACTTAATAGAACCTCAAATTTATTCACTCCATCCCCTTTTGGCAATATGACTTTTTCTGATTTCCAGATTTCACTTGATGTTTTTAACACACAAATCTTGTTATAAAAATATTTAGAAAAGTACTAAAAAAGTTAATTAAGAAAAGTAGAGAAAATAAAAAAGCTTAGTAATAATTCCATCATCCAAAATCAACACCAAAAGTATTTTGCATATTTTCTTTTAAAATGCATTTTAGGATGGTTTAGTTATATTTCTAGGCTATTTTATATCTGTGTCAATAAGTCATTTTCCTATGTTGTTATTTTTCTAAACATATGTTTAATGTGTGAATAATATTAAGTCTTATATACTTGCTTTAGTTGACAAGTTACCTCATGAGACATTTAGATTATTTCCAACTATTTAGTATCTTAAATATCACTGCAGTAAACACCCTATTGCTCATATTAGCTGATTTTAATTGTGCACAGTGACGTCAGGAACACAGAATATAAGTGGTCCTGGTTCAACTCAAGAATTCCCCTTTAGAGATGACCCTCAGTTTGGGGTGGAGGGAAGAGGGCTTTTCCTGGTTGATGATTTGGAGCTCAGAAAACACTGTTTTCCTCCTTACTTATGAGTTTTACAATACCGGAAGTAAGATGGAGCTGTGACAGGTAAGTCAAGAACATATTTATTAAATGTAAACGTAGCATGAAACATTTTATTAACAGTCAGATAGGCTGCCCTTGACTCTGTGCTAGTCTGAAATCTTTTTTGTGTGTGTGGGAGGGGAGGAACTAAAACAAAATTTCAGAAGTAGAATGACCTATTTGATGTATGTCTCTAATAATTAACAACTAGAAGAAAAGATAAATTCCTTTTTTATAAAAAACTGTTATGAATTTCTCCATGACACTGGGGATAAGGAATAGCATATTTCATTATTTTTCTATTTCTAATCATATCTTATTTAAACACATCACTTGCCAAGGTCAAAGAGAAATTCAATAGGAGTTCATTTTAAGCTTATAACTGAATTCTGGAAGTTTAAGCATCCCTCCTCCCCAGTGCTGGGAAAGCTCCCCTTTCTGAATCAATCTTGATCTCTGATACAACACTTGCTCCTTATTTTCATAATCTCACTATTGAGCACTTGTCTTCTCCACTATTGTACATTGTTTTTCTTCTCTGGGACTCCTAAACCCTTTGTGGAATTTGAGCTAGTCATTTTCTTATCCGTAACTTCCTCTTGCCACTTGGCCCCTCATCCTTCCTTCAATGGGCACTTCATAACTGGGGTCCGTTGATGATGTCATGAACAACATTCATGACTGCATGCCATGAGCTGGCAGAATCTCATCTGTGAGTAAATATTTTCACTTCTAATAGCCCCAACTTGGTCAAGTAACTGATTCTATATTCTTCATTTCTCTAAGGATCTCCTGCCTGAAATGCAATTCTTTGTAGCACTACAAGAGAAAATGACTAGCTTAAATTCCACAGTTCTCAGTTAAAACTATGGATTGAATAGGCAGTGGCATTCTCGGACTGTGTTAAAATATTTTTTCTCTTGTAGACAAGGGTTGGGCTTGCCAAGGGTCAAATGAAAATATAGATTCTGTTGATTATAGAAATATCAATTTAATTCAATTTAAGGCCTCCAAAATCATTTATGTGAAAGTTTTGGCACAATTCAGCAAACGTTGAACATGGAGAATTTTGGGGAAGGAGAGGTAGCGGGCGATTTGGATGACTCAGGGTACTCCTAGCCCCTGACCCTCTTGAGGGTCCTTACCAGCTGAAGCAATCAGCCCTATTGTTTGATGCTGTCCCTGCCTTGCTTGAAGGCTCTGTAGTAACCTTATCTTAGGGAATTACTTTACGAGGGGAAGCTAGTTTCCTCCTGCATCCCTCCTAAAGCTTCTTTCTATTCCCCTGTCTATAACTACCGCCAGCTCTGTGCAAACCTCGGAATAGAAAGTGGATGCCCCAAAACAATTGCAAGATTTTGACAATTTATATTGACAAATATCTGAAAACTGTGCGGAAATGGATCCTATAGGTGGTAGACCAAGGAAAGAGGAGCAAAGTTTTGGATTTGGCTAAATTCATTAGTATGATCCGGCTACAAGAGATTCTAAGTTCAACAAAACGAGCTACTTGGTGTATGTCTCCAAGTTCAATAATTAACAACTAGAAGGAAAGGTAAATTCCTTTATTATAAAAACTGTTATGAATTTCTTCATGACCCTGAGGGTAAGGAACAGTATATCTCTCTATTTTTCTACTTAGGCAACTGTGAGCGATTTTCATTATTTGCATGGTTGGTTAAATGATATTTGAATACGTTAGTGGCTTACTCTAAGTGAAATTGAGATGCGCACATTTCTTCTGTATAATGTAGAGAAGGGCACTCAAAATCTTGGGGACGGGCTGGCCCCGTAGCTTAGTGGTTAAGTGCGTGCGCTCCGCTACTGGCGGCCCGGGTTCGGATCCCGGGCGCACACCGACGCACGGGCTTCTCCTGCCATGATGAGGCCGCGTCCCACATACAGCAACTAGACGGATGTGCAACTATGACACACAACTATCTACTGGGGCTTTGGGGGCAAAAAAAAAGGAGTAGGATTGGCAATAGATGTTAGCTCAGGGCCGGTCTTCCTCAGCAAAAAGAGGAGGATTAGCATGGATGTTAGCTCAGGGCTGATCTTCCTAAAAAAAAAAAAAAAAAATCTTGGGGAGATAGAAATATTGGAATGAACTTATCATGTGTAATCTTCTCATACATACATTGTCCATATTGACAATGTGGCTCCGGAATATAATTCCTTTATTAAGACCTTAAGAAATAGATTGGTAAGGGGGCCACTAGTATCTTTCAAAAGTGCGTTAGTGGCTATTTTCTGAAGGTGCTGATAAGGAAATTTGTCCACTTGATTTCAGCGGCTATGGATGGGTAGGTGCCAGGGACCAACAGAAGCGTGCTGGGAGCAGTTAACAGAATGCTTTAAGGGCCAGCATCACAATAAAAATGGTCTCATCTACAGAAAGATTTGGTAAGCTTTAATCAATCATTTGGTCCCATATCAGTCATGGTCTAAGCAGAAAAACAGAAATCATTGGGAACATTTACAATAGGGGAATTTTAATGCAGGAAATTTGTTATATAGGTGATAGAATTTCTGAGAATCCAAACAGCTGAGGCAGCCTAGAGATTACCCGGAGCAGGTATCAAGAGTTGAACAGGATTAATCAAATTTTGCCTCACAATGGACTTCAGGAACTGTCTCCCCGCATCAGTGGTTATTTCTCCATCTTTAGATGATACAAACAGACAAGATATCTTCTGGAACTGGAAGAATTCCCACTCTGATCCCAACTCGTGTGGGAAATAGTATTTTTGTAGAAAGGGCCCAATAATAGTCCTGATAGATCCTCCTATTACTTTATTTAGTAAACAGCAATGTCACTGGAGATGGTTCATATCACATACTTAGACTGGTGATTGTTACACAGGTAGTGCCTCAGTAAATGTAACTTGTGGACATCATAATCATCATCATCACAGTCATCTCTGGGGGATATCCAGAGAATATCACCATCAACTATTTGAAAAATGCAGATGCAATGATTCCTCCCATATTCCCATTTAAGCCTTCAGTTTGGCTAATTGCACAAGAGTTGGATATTAGAAAGCAATAGTGTAGTAAACTTAAGAAAATGGAGATGTTAAATTCAGATGTAGTCTCCTTGCTGTAGTAAATACATTTAGCCCCTGGTACCTGCTATGCAGCTAGGCAAATTATTTTTCTGTCTCCATAGATGGAAAATAGCTGAAATTATTTACTTTTATCTAGTAGAATATCTTCACTAGTGAGACATCCTCACTATCCAGCTTCAGACGTATAACTCTCTTTCACTCTGCCACAATTTTGTTCTTAGAAATCCTGCCCATTTCTCCCAAGGGGCATAACCTTGGTGTTTACATGGATGGCAACAGTCAATGGGCTCTGGAGCTCTAGAGCTCTGAGGAGAAGTAGAGCATACTTTAAATGTCTTAGAGATATCCATGGCAAAAATGAGGGTTTACACCTTTGCGAAGTCTAAGAATCCAGTAGAATGTGGTATTTGGGCATACTATCTCCAAACGACAGGGAAGTACACTAAGAGGAACATTGCTAGTGAGCTCTCTTGAATGTTAGAGGCAACATGTAATATATTTGGATTCGTGTCCTAATTCACAGATATGTGCCAAGAAAGATGTTGGCTATGAGTGGGACTCAGAGAAAGAGAAAAGTTTTGAGCTACAGAAGACTGCAGTAAAGTAGATCTGTTATTTTTTGGGGGGAACCAATGCTTCAGGTATCTATGACGGATAGAATTGCTCTATGGAGCCTGTGGCAAGTCCCCAGAGGAGAAATACAGGGAAAGCCACTCGATTTTGGAGTAAAGCTCTTTTGCAAATATTGCTTTTTTTTTTTTTTTTTGAGAAACAGTTTGACACCTGGGCACTGATGAAAAGGAATGCCTGATCATGACATAAGGGTGACCCATCATGGTCTGAGCATTGTGTGATCAAATTAAGTACAGAGCAGCCTTCCATCATCCAGGTGGCGACTGTGCACACGGTGCTATGCCGGAGAAGGCCCCAAGGCACAATTTCATGAGCAGGTTATGTCCCAGCATGCCTGCTCCTGCCACACTGCCACCTTCTTTCTGTACCTCAGTGACTCACAGAGAGTTGCTTGTAACTGGATGATTGACGAGGGAAAAAATCTGCATTACAGAAGGCCCTTTATATTATGTGGCCATCTGCTAGAAGTGGCTTTCTATAATGTTATATCTCTACTCAAGGGTGACACCTTTGGACAGAGGAGAGAAGAAATCTTTCAAGAGAGTAGAATTTCATTTACCATTTCCTATAAAAATATTCTCATAGAGGGCTTATGGTTTGGCCTGACAGTAGGAGATTTGGCAGAACATGATCAGAAGATCAGGCAGATCAGTGAAGAGCTATGGAAATGAGATGAGTGAGGTTATAATAGTCATATTCTATGTAAATGCTCACCCAAACCCTGCAACCACTGAAGATAATGTGTTTTGCCATAGTAGTTCAATCTCAGGTTAATGCCAACCATGAGACCAATGATTGTTTATCTCACGAGTGGCATTTATCTGAGTTCAGTCATCTGACATTTGTAGAGATGGAAATGGTATTTTTAAAGAACATTATCTTGTTACTGGAATTATTTATCATCTTATGTTAAAGTCCTTTCCTCCTGTTGTGGGTTGGATGACATCCTCAAAAAAGATATGTTGAAGTCCTAGCCTCTGGTACCTGTAAATATGACTTTATTGGGAAATACGGTCTTTGCAGATATAATTAAGGTACAATTTATATGAGCTCATGCTGGGTTAGGGTAGGACATAATCCAAGGTAGCTGATATCCTTGTAAGAAAAGGATAAGAGACATAGACACGTGGGGGAGAAGGCCATGTGAGGAAGGAGGCAGAGATCAGAGTGATGTATCTACAAGTCAAGGAACGCCAAGGATTGCCAGCAATCATGACACTAGAAGAGGCAAGGAAGGATTCCTCCCTTTCAGAGAAAGCAGCTTGGCAGAGGTGCTGCCAAAATCTTGATTTCAGACTTCTAGCCTCCAGAACTATGAAAGAATAAATTTCTGTTGTTTTAAGCCACCTGGTTATGCTACTTTATCACAGCAGTCTTAGGAAATTACACCTTCTAACTCTTTTTTGGGGCAAGATCAATAATTTCCTAGTCATTCCCTAAAACCATTCTTTGAATGTACCTATAGATCAGCTCCATCAGGGTTTTTCAAAGTGTGGTCCCAAGGTCATCTGCATGACAATGACCCCAGGTGCTTATTAAGAATATAGATGCCTGATCCTCACCTGTCCCATACTTACTGAATCAGAACTTAAGGGGCTCTAGAAGCTGCACTTTGAAACTAATACAAGAACTCCACGAAGTACTCTGCATGTGTTCACTTAATCCTCACTATAAGCCATGAAGTAGGTTACTATTATATTCTCATTTTACATATGGGGACACTGGGACACTAAAAGCCTAAGTAATCTGCTGAGGTCACACAACCAGAAAGTGGCAGAGCTGGGATTCAATCCCATGTCCAGATATCCTGGCGCCAGACACCACATGCTTAGTCACTATGCTCTGCTGTATGGTTTTTTTAATCATGGTCTCCATATTTTTAAGCACTCATAAGTTGAAATCCATTGTTATGTTCTTTTCCATTAAAAGCAAATAATAGCAACAATAATAAGTCCCTTTTTCTCCAATTCTGCTTCCCTGTTCTCTTCTCTTTTTAAATAACAGTCTACTCTCTTCTCACCTGTTTTTAAAACCTTTAACCCATTGCAATTTTTTTCAACAATTCCCACTTCCTTCTTGAAATTTTCTTCTGGTTTGACTTCTTTAAGACCACTCAATGTTGGCCCCCTATCTCTTTAACAATTTTCTTTTCTTATAGGCTTCTAATTATTCCCACTGTGTAAATACTGATCTTGATAGGTATTTCTTATCTTATTTTTCTGCACCAATATTTCCCAGATCAAGAATAATTTTCCTGAAACGTGCTCATGAAATGCAATTCTATGATAATGTAGGAGAGGAAAACTTTTCCTTTCTTCCCTTCTAGGTTCTTTGGCTGGTCTAATAATTAAATTGACATAAGACAGATTAATAGGAGAAAAACAAATTTAATTTTGTATGTATGGGAGCTCATAAAAATATGAGACTCAAAGAAGTGATCAAAGTGGGCAGCTTTTATGCCTTTTAGACAAAGAAACAATAAATTTGTGAAGTATTGACAAGACAAAGAGGTTTGGGCTTGGGTAGTAAATTAGTAAAGAAGTGAGAAGTTTTGTTTATACAGCCTCTTGGCTCTAAATTCCCTATCTCTGGTGATAAGGATGTCTCTCTTTTTCCTGCTGCAGAGAGGATACCTTTCCTGTGGGAGATTTATATTCTGATTTCAGGGAGACAAAATAGGGTCACAGTGTCCTTCTTACAGTGGCTGTTTCTTAAGTAACTTTAAAAATAATCAATGTGCCAAAATGGCTTATTCAGGGCAGCCTGCCTTGAATGCCATCAATAGTTTGGGAAATGCTATATACCATATACCTATAAATGTGATGTAAAATGCTCCAAGAAATGTTTCAGTAAAGAAAGATTATTAACTTTGTTTAAACAAATGTTTCCTAAATTTCTTTGAGGGTGAAATATTTGTGTTTATGAGTATGTATGTATATGTGTGTAAAAACTCCATAGCACTTCGGGAAACAGTGTTCTAAATCCTTTTCCTGATCCAACACTTTCTTATCCATTCCAACATTTCCTCTGACCTATGTCTCTCAAAGTTTCACTCCAGATTTCTCTTGTATGTCCCATATTTTTAATTGCTGACTGATTCCATCTGCATTCACTACTGCACCTCAAATTTAACATATTCATAAACAAGTTTTGTATGTTAGCAAATAAACTTTTTCCTTTTAAGGTATTGCTCATCCCAGCTAACGACAATATCAAGCCAGTCACCAAGAAAGCTCAGAGTATTCCTTAACTCTTCCTTCTAAATCAAATTATTAAATTCTGTCATTTCTACTTTGAATTACTTTTCTAATCTGCCATTTCTCTTCTGTATTGCTGTTACTGTTTTAATTCAGACAGCTGTCACATTGTGCCTGTACTATTAAAATAGTCTTGACTGGTCTTTTTGCCTCCTTTTTCTAAATAGATCCCAAAGACATATATCTAGAATGCAAAAGTTTATACAAAGTACTCTTGGAAAAATTGTTGACTTACTTCCCAACATTTGAAGGTAAAATACAGACTCACTGATATTTAGGGACATTCTCCCCAGCTATCTACCACTCTCATCCACAGACTCACACTGTAGTCACACATAGAACTGGTTATGTCCTTCAAAGATACACACTCTTTCATACAACTCTGTTAATTTTTCTAGTCCATCTGCTTGACCATTCTTTCTCTCTGTCAATTTTTATTCATTCTTCAAGATCCAATTAAAATATTTTCATTTGTATGAAGATTTTATCTGTCTTATTGAAAGACTGAAATCATTTTTACCTCTTTTTTAAGCTCCTAGACTACCATATAACTTCCTTTATTGTAGTGCTCACCCTATACAACTGTAACTGCTGCTGGAAAACAGTAGATACAGAATTGTAAAAAAAATTATGTCATAAAAGGATTGATATCAATAAGTAAAAACTGTTTAAAGTACACGATTACAGTCTTTCTCAAAGTAGTTGGACATTTTTTACATAGAATAGCTAATTGTTCTGTTACATAGAACAGCTAACCATGAGCTAATTAATCTACGTAGTTAGTAATATCATTCATTTAATTATTATGAGAAAGAAATTATTGACTGAATTTAAAGAAAATCAGTTTTCCTTGATTTTCATCTTTATATTTGAAGTTATTACACCTAATGCAAATCATGTTTTCAAAATTAACATCAAAAATCTCATCAAATTAAAAATCTATTGAATTATATTTAGCTTCTCTGCTGAAAAAATTAATATGAAAGCAATCACCTAGCATTCGAAATTTAATAAATATTTAGAGAAATTAAATATCGTAGGTTTTCTTTTTCCAAATCCTTCTTTGCTTCTCTCCTCTTGATGTGGGTGTGGCTCGTTGCTTCTATTGAGCACAACAGAGCACAAAAGTTAGTTCAGCCCTTCTCCTGGCTTTCTTTATAGGAGGTGTGAATCTCAGAAATGAACAAATATACTAATTTCAGCTTACTTCCTATATCTTTTAGTAAAAGTTACAAATCCCTTTTCTAACTTACAAAAAACCGTAGAGGAGGATATTTTGTTTTTATATTTCCCATGTCTTTTATAAAGAAGAAAACAAATAGCTAATGAATTGGATGTTACAGCCCATTTCCTGAAGGATCAAGCCACTTTTGTCGAAATCTGTGTATATCTGTGGGTGGTATGGTAAACACTATAACAGGCTTAACATCTACACCTTGGTATAGAACATTTTTTCCTCCACCTGCCTCTTTAGCTTCCGTTTTAGGAGGTGTGGGCGGTTTGTGGTTGATTAAAAATAAGAATGGGGGACAAAAGCCCTTCATATTTGATATTCAATCTGCCATTTGAATCACCCTTACATTATAAACTTGACTATTGACAGAAAGTTTCAGTGAGAGAATATTCCCATTTGCTTTGCTTGTAAGAGTCTCCTAATAACAACAAACAAAGAAGCTTGATTAAACAAGATTTTAATTTCTCCATATCCTGCAAGAATTTCAGAAACAATCGTCTCAGGAATTTTAAGTTTGCATTCTGGTGACCTCTCTCGTCTGTTCTTTATGCACTGTGCATTAAGTGATAGATTCCCATTGGTATTCCATGTGTGTGTGCATACATATGTATGTATATATACATGCATGTACACATACACATACATACATATACAGGTAATGTAACTTTGCATCGCTTTTTTAATATTTGCCTTACCCAATTTAACAATGACTCTATTGTGTTTCTTTGTTGATGATAAACATTACATCCATATATATAAATTTATACCCAGTGTGAATTGTATTTTTTCAAGTAAATGGAATTGGATTAAAGCTTTCATTTTTTTGAAACTTTGAATTAAAATTACATGATATTTTCAAAATATTATTTCTAAAACATTTAAGTGCCATTTGTAAGAAAAATAACACAGAGGATAAAAATGAAGTGTCTTTATGAGTCACAAATTTTTATTTTACTTTAATATTTCTTAAAGTAAAAATAATATTTCCTCCACAAGGCATTTTTTAGTGCTTTAAAGGTTCAAAATTTCAAATGCAGAAAGAATAACTTTTAAATATCTTATTAGATTCAAATTGTTTATTTCATACAAGATTTACATGGATACAAAGGTACTACTAATAAATAAAACCTTTAAGCCAAATTAAATAAATTTATAAAATATTTAGTACAATGCCTGAATTTAAAGGAGGTCAGGCAGGGGTAAAAATCTACACTGTAAAATAATTGGAGATTATATCTATTTAAAGGAAAGACTTCTTTTATATTTCTTATTGTTTTTGCATTTGTTTTTCTGTATGTAGTTTTGAAATGATCATATTCATGCAAAATTTTTAGCACAGTGCCTAGCAGACAGAAAAGTTTAGCTATTATGTATGCTCCCTCATCGATGTTCACTTGTAACCTTCTCAAATTCAGAAGTAATTTCCTGACTTCAGCTAATTCTAGTGTTAATATGTTAAAATTGTGTCTTAAAAAATTATGCAACTGAAGCTTGCAAGGATGAGGATTGTAATCACTCACACAGAGTGATAATCCTGCTTGCTACTGAGTGATGCCTTTCAACCTGTGAATTCAGGAATTATCAAAATAAATTATTAGAGGAGGTTTATATATAGCAAAAATGTTGTAATTTAAGAATAAAAAACTGAGTTTAAATTCAAGTCAGTTGTAGCACGTAAAAGGTTAGGAAGAGATAACAGTTTACTTAATTTGTAACCATGTATAGTGTAACTGTATATTTCATTCTATTCTTGGTATTGATTTAAAAAACTGTTTTTATTTTCTGAAATTTAACTTAAAGTGGTAAATAGTTAAATAACGTCTTTATTAAAATCAGTCAACAAGAAAGGAAAATGAGAGGAACTGTAGTAAATTGAGAAAAATTTAAAAGTAAGGCATCTTAAGGAAATATGAAAAAATAAAAGTAATACTCTACAATAAAAACAATTACTCTTAGGTTGTTAAAATGTTTTATATGTTATGTTGTAAAAGGAACAACCTCAGTATATGCAGAGAAGATTAAATTAGAATGATAAACACATTGCTGAAATTATGCTAGGAAAACATTAATCAAAAATTAGAAGAGAGAAGAAAATTTTAATTGAGTAAATGTACAACCTATAATTTTTTAAAAATTGTGAGGTTTTTATTAAATATCTCTATTTAAATATACTAATAAAAATTTGTAAACAGACCAAACAGACCAATATTTCTGGTTTTTAACAGATTTCACAGGAAATGAAACAGATTATTCAATGTAGAAGATCTGTATAATTATCTTATTTTCATAAAAATATCTAATTCTGTACCTTCCAAATTAAAAATACACTTTCTTTTTAAAAGCCAGTGAAATATTATTATTCTTCCTTTTTTTTCAATTTATCCTCCAAGGCAGAAATTACCATATGGAAATGAAACAAGAATTTAATAACCAATTTATAAATAAACAATCTACATTTGAAAAAGTTTAAAAATCTTTTAAAAAATTATAAAATTAAGAAAAATGATAATGAGAAACACACACAGAGAGATATATAAACACTTATGTTGTGGTGCCAAACCTTACAAGGTAAAAATTTCAAGACTGTCAATATTTTTTTTAATGAAACAGAATAGATGAGTTAATCATTTATCCCACCAAGTGCATAAAAGATCATAAAACATTTCTAAGGGAAGGAAATTAATAAAGAAAAACAAAAATCATGATTTAGAAAATGAAAAATATAAAATTGATTAATAAATGGTAAGACTAAAAACATTTTCTTAAGGAAATAACCTCAAGTTAGAATAATCAAGAGGAATGGAAGAAAACATTCAGGAAAACAATGAAGAGGAGGATATGAATCCTCTTACTGCAAAGTAAACTAATTGTTTAGAGACTGTTTTATAAACACTAAAGATGAATGTCATCAACGTATCTGGGCGTGCGTTCACCTTTATAATGCTCAGCACTTGTTTTATACTTTCAGAGGACTCAAGTATTTCTTCATGTTTGGAAATTTTGAAGCACAAAGTGTAAAATTAGTAAAGGGATTGTCAATTTTTTCTCTCTTAAGTCTTCTCTATGATTAGAACAGAAACTTATCAAAATGGGCCCTTAGTAAATATTTGTTGATTGAATGAACGTTCTCCTTAAATATGGCTTCTCCTTCATTCTTTCTTTTTTCCTTCTTTTGAAATTCCTATGAGAAGTGTGTTGGAGATTTTCTTAACTAGTTTTTCTGATTTTTTAATCTCTTTATCTGGATAAATTCCTTATTATTGTCATTGAATTGACTCATTCTCTCTTTGTTGTATGTATTCTTGTGTTTATGCTTCTTTTTGTTGAAGTGTAACTGACATACAATATTATATTAGTTCCAAATATACAGCACAGTGATTCGATATTTATGTACATTGTGAAATGAGCACCACAGTGAGTCTAGTTACCCTCTGTCACCCTACAAAATTAACACACTATTATTGACTATATTCCCCATGCTGTTTACATGCTACATCCCCATGATTATTTATTTTATAACTGGAAGCCTGTACATTTTGATCCTCTTCACCCATTTTACCCATTCCCCCCAAAAACCCTCCCCTCTGGCAACCACCAATTTGTTCTCTGTATCTATGAGTCTGGTTTTGTTTTGTTTGTTTCTTTGTTTTGTTTTTTAGAATCCACATATAAATGAAATCATATGGTAGTCATCTTTCTCTGTCTGGCTTATTTCACTTAGCATAATCTCCTCAAGGTCTATACCTGTTGTCACAAATGGCAACATTTCGTTCTTTTTACTGTTCAGTAATATTCCAATGTATATATACATCATCTTCTTTACCCATTCATCTATCAACGGACACTGAGGTTGCTTGCATGTCTTGGTTACTGTAAATAGTGCTGCAATGAACATAGGGATACAAATATCTTTTTTAATTAGTGTTTTCATTTTCTTCAGATAAATACCCAGCAGTGGAATAGCTGGATTGTATGATAGTTCTATTTTTAATTTTTTGAGGAACCTCCATACTATTTTCTGTAGTGGTTACACCAATTTACATTTTCAACAACATGCACGCATAAGGGTTCTCTTTTCTACACATGTGCGCCAGCACTTGTTATTTCTTGTCTTTTTTATAATAGCCATTCTGACAAGTGTGAGGTGATATCTCACTGTGGTTTTGATTTTCATTTCCCTGATGATTAGTGATGTTGGGCATCTTTTCATGTGTCTTTTGGCCATCTGTATGTCTTTGGAAAAATGTCTATTCAGGTTCTCTGCCCATTTTTTAATCAGATTGTTTTTTTTTTTTTTGATATTGAGCGGTATGAATTCTTTAGGTATTTTGAATATTAACCCTTTATTAGATATGTGATTTGCAAATATCTTCTCCCATTCAGTAGGTTGTTTTTCTTTTTTTGTTGATGGTTTCCTTAATTTTGCAAAAGATTTTTAATTTGATGTAGTCCCATTTATTTATTTTTGCTTTTGTTTCCCTTACCTGTGGAGTCAGATCAAAAAATTTATTGCTAAAACTGGTGTCAAGGAACTTACTGCTTATGGTTTCTTCTAGGAGTTTTATGTTTTCGGGTGTTACATTCAAGTCTTTAATCCACTCTGAGTTAATTTTTGTATACGGTGTAAGATAGAGTTCCGGTTTCATTCTTTTGCATGTAGCTGTCCAGTTTTCCCAACACCATTTGGACCATTGATCATTGGACCATTGAGACTGTATTTGCCCCATTGCATATTCTTGCTTCCTTTGTTGTAGGTTAATTGACCATACATGTGTGGGTTTATTTCTGTCCTCTCTATTCTTTTCCATTGATCTATGTGTCTGTTTTTAGGGCATTACCATACTGTTTTGTTTGCTGTAGCTTTGTAGTATATTTTGTAATCAGGGAGCATGGTGTTTCTTGCTTTCTTCTTTTTTCTCAAGACTGCTTTGGCTATTTGGAGTCTTTTGTGGTTCCATACAAATTTTAGGATTATATGTTCTAGTTCTGTGAAAAATGCCATTGGTATTTTGATAGGGATTACATTGAATCTGCAGATTGCTTTTGGTTATATGAAGATTTTGACAATATTAATTCTTCCAATCCATGAGCATGTATGTCTTTTTATTTCTTTGTGTCTTCTTCAATTCCTTTCATCAATGTCTTATAGTTTTCAGAGTACAGGTCTTTCACTTCCTTGGTTAAATTTATGTCTAGGTATTTTATTCTTTTTGATGCAATTATAAAAGGGATTGTTTTCTTAATTTGTCTTTCTGATGGTTTGTTATTAGTGTATAGAAATGCAACAGATTTTTGTGTATTCATTTTGTATCCTTCAACCTTATTGAATTCATTTATTAGTTCTAGCAGTTTTTTGGTGGAATCTTAATGGTTTTCTATATATAGTATCATGTCACCTGCAAATAGTGACAATTTTACTTCTTCCTTTCCATTTTGAATGTCTTTTATTTCTTTTTCTTTCCTAATTGCTGTGGCTAGGACATCCAATATTATGTTAAATAAAACTGGCAGGAGTGGGCATCCTGTCTTGTTTCTGATCTTAGAGGAAAAGCTTTCAATTTTTCATTGCTGAGTGTGATATTAGCTGTGGATTTGTCAGAGATGGTGTTTATTATGTTAAGGTACATTACCTCTATATCCACTTTGTTGAGAGTTTTTATCATAAATGGATTTTGTGGAATTATTTTTATCATAAATGCTTTTGTGGGATAGCACCTCTATTTCCTCCTGCTGCTCAGAGTCAATTATCCCTGCCTCAGTGATGAGGTCTCTTCTTGCTTTTAGTTTCTGGACACAAGGAATCCAAAATGCCCAGTAGAGAGCCTTCCTTGGAGACCAGACATGCACACACTACTGATCCCAGAGTTGCAGGAATGAGAAGCACAAAAACCCTAGAGGACCTTTGAGGACAATCCTGTTGAGGACAATCTTCCTATTGAGGAAAGACTATCATACAGAGATCCATGATATACTGTTCCCTGGAGATTAGTACCCCACTGCATTCAGAATGTTTACTTTAAGGTAGTGTTTCTGTTATCTCTTTAGAATGCTTTTCCAGCGCTCTGTGAGCCCAGCTGCTTCTTGTGATGTGTTATGTAATATGAAGAGTAGATTCCATGGTAACGGGTCCACCTCTGTATATCCTTCACTGGGTATTCTGGTCAGATGCTATATTGTGAGATTTCATGCCCATGAAGCAGGCATTCTGTAAGCCTCAAGAAATAACAAAATGAGAAGGTATTTAAATAGACGCTCACAGTAGAAGATACACGAATGACCAATAAACACTGAAAAGATGCTAACATCGTTAGTTATCAGGTAATGGAACTTAAAATCACAATGCAATAGTACTGTACCAAAACTGTAATGGATACAAAAAAAGAATAACAACATCTAGTGTTTGAGAGGACATAGTAACACTGAACTCTCACACACTGCTGGTTGGAATATAAAGGGATGCAATCAATTTGGATAGCAGTTTGGCAGAACTTTGTTTTGTTTTTTTTTTTAATATTATTAAACATACACTTACCATTTGACCCAGTTATTCTATCCCTAGATACTTATTCAAGAGAAATGAAAATATGTCTACACAAATGAACATAGCAGCTTTATTTGTACTAACCAAGGACTGGAAATACGTCCAAATATCCATCAATAGGTTAAAGTATAAATATATTGTGATATTTCCATAAAGTGGAATACTAGTCAGTAATAAAATGGAAAGATCTACTGATTTATACAAAACATGTATGAATCTCTAAAACAGTATGCTGAAAGAATGACACAAAAGTGTACATATTGCACAATTTTATTATTATGAAATTCTGTAACTGGAATTTGTAGTGGTGGGTTGCAGATTAGTGGTTGTCTGGGAAGTTAGGGTAAGGACCAACTGCAAAGAAACATAACAGAATTTTTCGAATGATAGAAATCTTAGAATCTTGATTGTGGTGGTGGTTACACAACTGCATATACTTGTCAAAACTCATGCAACTCTCCACTTAATTGTATTGAATTCAAATTAAGCTTCAACTAGGTTAATTTCAAAAATTCCTTGTATTAAAAAAATTTGCTTTAACTCACTATATTTTTCTAAAATAGCATGTTTTTGGAAGACTTGTAACAGACACAAGAACTGCCAAATTCATAAAGAAAATTTCTGTAAATGGGGGGTTTTGAGAGGAAATGCTTGAAACAAGTAGATCTGCATTCAGTGATCCATAATTCACACAAAAGATCTGAAATATATGGAAAGCAATCAACTATCAGCTTTGTTTGCTTTTTACACTAGTGTCAATTGATTACTTATCTAATTATCTCCCCATGTTAAACTCATATTGCTTTTATTGCCATGAAATGCCAATCATGTGCAGGTTATAGTTTATACCTGAATTTTACAACTGTATACTCTTCTGCTTCAAAGCAGGAATTTATACATGGGATGGAAACTTGAAGTAGAAGAACTATCCTCCAATTCTCTTCCATATTCTGAATACCATAACTCTATATGGGACATAACTCAATAGTCTTGTTTCACTTGACTCTTCATGCAAGCACAATGAATTGAAGTGAAACACTTAACCATATTTTATTTTCTGAGAGTAGCCTGTTGACCAGAGATTTCTAGCTTTCAGAAAAAAAATATGTGTTCCAATCGTGATTAACTAGTGTGTGGATGGACCAGAACCACAGCAAACAGAGAATGCTTTTGTGACCAGGCAAGTTGAAATCATTTCCTCTTTGATGACATAGATGATATAAGTATTGCCTATTTTGGGGGGCTCTGTATGCAGCATAATTTACCCCCAATAAATTGGTATTGTTTCAAAACCAATTTTATAATTTTACTTTTTATTAAGATGACGTTTTATAATTTTCAAAGCATTTTTAGGAATATTTTTCTCAAATGAACCCTGCATCAACCTTGCGAGATAATCATAGTTGGGATTATTACCTCTGTTTTCCAATTGAGTAGGTGGAGTCCAAGAGTTGTTAAATCTTCTGAGCTGAATTTTGGTCTACTATTTTATGTAACTAAGCTTTGATTTGCTGTGCTCTTTCTTATCAATTTTGGAAAGAATTTACTTAAGATTATAACATGTAAAATAATTAATTTATTTTTCTCTTTGCTTGAAAACACAAACAGTGGGAATTATGTGTAATACCTGTGGAGTATCTACAGATTAGTTTGACCCGACAAGCGTACGTCACTGAATTTATAAATTGAACTGAAGTGGTAAGTCCAGTCACTTTGTCAAGTCTGTTTCCCTTCATATAAAGAACCATAAAATGCAGAGAAGGCACTTTTAATTTCTAATTATTTAAGAAGAGAAATGTGAAGGCTCAATATTTCCTTTTAGCTACATTCATAAAATTTCCAGCTGATACATCATCAAAGATTGTGATTTAGAGCATCTATATAAATGAAGCCTCCTGAATAGACACATCTGCAAGGAATATGGAATACCACTGTATTTACATAGGCACTTTCTCAGATATCATTTCAAGAACTAAAGAAAAATGATGAAATATTTTCAAAAGCCACATTATAGTGCTTTGGGAGGTAAAAGAGAGAATTTTCCAGTGTGATGTTTTCATATTTTACCTACTCAAGCTACATCATAGGTGATGTTTTAAAAAGTGAATAAAGACTCTTATAGTCAAAAAACAGTCAAATCATAATTATCCAAGGATATTTGAAATGAATATTACTAAATACAGCCTCCTGGATATGATTTTTCTTACCTATGGATTGTGTCTGCTTATGGTTTTCTTACTTACCCCTGCCACCTTTTAATTAAAGAGGCTGATAAAATTTCATCCAAGTGCAGTATTTCCTTTGCTTGGCAACACGCTTTGTTCTCCTGCATGTCACCTGCCCTGGCTTTCTATTGTATGGATGTCCTCAAAGGGATGTGCTGTAACTCAAGTACAAGCAGAAGGTTCTGTCATTGTTATAAATCAAATGGTTTAACCTGTGATTGGGTTAAAGGCGGCCCCAGCTTTCTGATGACTGTGCTCCCTGCTGAAAATTGCTAGGTTGTTCTTTTTTTTCTTTTCCTGTCCCCTTCACTGGGTTTCGAGGCCCTTACAAATCCAGAGCAGCACTGTTTAGGCAACCACAGTTTTCCAGTGTGAATGAACAGGCCAGGTGTATGTAGCACAACTGGCTTTTGCTTTTATACACGGAGCCTCTTTAATTCATGTGAACTTCTCTATCTAGGTTGCAGGTATTGGATTACTTCATAGTTCTTTATTGTAATCAGCAGGGTGTTAATTTGATTTTTTTAAATACCTGAATTCTCTCATTCTCATTACTAGTTTCCTAATGAAAATTGGTGGAGAAAATAATTGAAACCTAAATATCATAATCCTAAAAATCCTACTATTTTGGAATTCTAGAGTTATTTGCTTTGGTGTTTATTAAACCATGTCTTGCTTCCAGTTAGGATAATCGAGGCATTTTTTTGCAACAGGTACAGAATACAAATTACAAAACCAATTGCCATTTGTGTACATCCTCAGAGTAAGCATGCATCAAAAGAGATACTCTTCCCCAGCACAAATTAGGCATATGGAAAATACTTGTAATAGAGAGAGTACAAACTGAGACATAGAAATACATCAAATTAAGTGGATGGTAATTAATATCTCTGATGAAAATTGGGTCTATTATGAAACAGGTTATTTTTTATTTAAATAAGTTTAATTACTCCTATAATTTTCTGCGACAAATAGACATCTTTAACAGCTACACTTAACAAATTGGAGAATTGAAACGGAAAAAAATGCTACCATTAATAATTGCTTCCTGAGAAGTATATTTACAAATTTCTCTGTTTTCCTCTCTTCAAAATAAGTATCTTGGCTGCCTGTTCTAACTCTTGGCATCAAAATTACCTAAAAGTTTTCATTGGCAATATCATCAGGACTTGAAGGAAATTCAAGCTAATACAGGGACATCTTTAGCTGAGCAGATTATGGGACTATAATTTTCAACCTTGCAAATTTAAAGGTAAGAAAAATGATCCTGGGTAAACATACAGTAAAAGGAATATGATGTTGATGTATCCTATGTAGTTCTGAGTACTTAATTAGGTTTATGAATATTTGTATGAAAGGCATATTTATTGATCCAGAATTTTCTTGAAATTGATGAATATTGGCAAAACAATGCCCTTTAGTCAGTTGACTATAATATCAGGTTTCACCAACATCTCCTCAAGAGAATAAAAATGCTAACAGTAATTGTACACTCAGTGTGTGTGAGTAAAGAAGAGCTACGTTTAGCTCTACGTCTTTTGAGTTGTGCCACATTGAAGCACAAACACATGTCTTTTGAGTTCGTATGTAGAATTAGACTAATAGATTTCATTTTGGAGACATGTAGACTAACATTATATTGAGTATATTAATAAAATTATAATAAATACTAAAATCAAACTCTTGTTATGTGCCACATACAGTTCCTTGGTCAAAATGGACCGAGTTTCAGCTGCAGATTTATAGCTAGGCCTAATCATTCATGCCAGAAATTAAACAACTTGATGATTACCATGTAAATGTATACATATTCAAAACTGGGCTCCCTTTTTTCCCCTTGCTTAACGTTGTTTGGAAGCCATTAGATTTACAGACCCTGTTATCATACCATAAAATCACACCATAAATCTCAAGAAATTTATTTTAACAATTCTACTTACCTAATGCTTATGTATTTTTCTCATCAATAACTACTTAGGTTATTTCAAAATATAACTCTTGTTTTGAGGTGGATAAATGTCATATAGAAAGAGGATTCACTTGACAAGAATGTCTCTTTTTAACATCTTGAAAGGGATATTTTACTTTTCATATGTAGTAAATATATATGTGCATTCTCTCTATAAAAAAATATAAAAAATGTGTGCTTGTGTGTCTATGTTTATTTATTTATATACACCATTGAGTGAAAAGTTGTTTGCATGAATGGGACGGAATTGGGGCCCCTGTCTTGGCTACATTACACATTAGGGAGGCCTGGACACAGCCATGATGGTCATCTCACAACCATCACTTAATCTCTTGTCCTAGTCCCAGGATGAAATATTTCCTTGACTTGATAAGCATCATTTTATTGCAATAAGACCGTCCCATTATAATCAATTTGAATATCCATAGTTTCCATTCTATTTTTCTCACACCTGTAAGACTTTCACTTCTATTCTATGAAAATCTTACATTTCTCCTCAATGATTCTCATTAGAAAAATTGAGCTGAAGAAGGAAAAAGGGAAATGACAGAGCAGAGCAGGATAAGGGGCTCCTGCAATACATTGTTTAGAGGGCTAAAGGAAGCAGGCAGAGCCGCGCTGTCCTGGGGGCTGCCGTCTTCTGTCTGATAGTGAGAACTGCTCGGAGGTGGGCTAGTGGAATTAATACAGCCAGAGCACAGTCCAGCTTTATCATCTTCAGCACTAAGGCCATATAACCTTGTGTTTTGAGAAGTAAAGTTGAGAAATACCTACTGGACCTATGGTAAGTTGAGTGGGTTAAAGCGTTCTGAAGCTTCTCCATATTATTCATCTAAAATATCCTAACTCATTGGGACTAGAGTAGAATCCCTGAATTTTGTTAAAACAACTCTGTATACAAAATCAGAAAAGATGGACATATCCTCACTAAGATATTGGATGGCCCGTTTCATTTTTCATATGAATATATATTTTATTTTATATATGTATAACTAGGACCAATTTCAGACTGATCTCTAGATCTGGGGACAACTTATAAATACTTTTTAAATTAGAGCTAAATTTGTAATTCAATTTTAATTTATAACATCATTTTGCTGTTTTCTTGGTGATATTACATGTTGCTGACTCAGTAAATGATGTTATTTGAATATTACAAGGATATGAGAATTTTAAGTTCCATGCTAAAGTCTGGAGCATTTTAATTCAATCCAACTTAACAAACGTTCATGGAGACTCCAGTAGGATCCTTCAGTAATGCACTGCTCTAGGTTTTGAGACTACAATATGGTCCCTGCTCACAAAGCCAGACCTACAGACAAATATGGTAACATGTATTAAGGTCAAGAAAAGAATTTTGCTGAAGACAAAATAAGAGCACAGATAGAATAGTTAACTTTACGAGGAGTCACTGAGATTAGAAAGGGCTTCTGGAAGGTGTGAGTTTTGAGTGATCAGTAAGAGTTCACCTGAATCACAGGAGGAGACTGTGAAGGAAAGCATAGTATGTGCAAGGGAATACTCACATAAGGTAGCATATAGATTTTTAGGTTAGTCAAGTCGTGGTGGGTAAGTGGCACATGATAAGGAACAAAAAGTAAGATTAACAGTGGTTCATGAAACCTGGCATATTTTCAATACAGTTATTTTAAAAATAATTATTTTTACAGAATGAGTGAAGACTTGAATGGAAATACAAAATCTTCAATTAATCTTAGAACTTCTTAATGGAATTATAAAATCTATTTAATTAAGTGAACTTGCTAGAAGCACTTCTCTGTGTGACAGCACTAGGTAAATTTTAGAGTGTGGAATAATTGAGCAATGCATAAACAAAAGTGGACTTATAGTCAGAAAACCTGGGAGTTACGAGTCCTAGCCTTCCCAGCCCCATTTCATATTAGCAATGGGATCTGCTCATATCTCTTAGCTTCCCAGATATTGTTTTGTATCTGTATAATGGGGTAATGATACCTGTTCTGGTGAATTCACGTATCTCCCAAGGTTCTTGTGAAGGTCAAATTGCAGATGTGTGTAAAGTCATCTTATAAATTCTAAGCAAGTTTAAGATATTTTATTCTACAGACAAGGAGATGGTAACCCTAACAAATTATGTGTTTATAAAAAGTTAGTCTGTAGTAACAGCAGGACTGACAACTAAAACCATCATCTTCTTGGGGCTGGCCAGGTGGTGTAGTGATTGAGTTCCCGTGCAGCGGCCCAGGGTTTGCAGGTTCTGATCCCGGGCGCAGACTTATGCACCGCTTGTCAAGCCATGCTGTGACAGGCGTTCCACGTAAAGTAGAGGAAGATGGCCACAGATGGTAGCTCAGGGCCAATCTTCCTCAGCAAAAGGAAGAAGATTGGCAGCAGATGTTAGTTCAGGGCTAATCTTCCTCACACACACACACACACACACACACACACACACAAAACCATAACCTTCTTACGCTTAACCCTGTGCTTTCCCTTTGTTCAAGCAAAAACTTGTATCTCCTACACACCTAACTGTCCAATACAGGACCGGGGCCAAGTACACTGAGTTTTAATTCCTGTGGATAGCAGGAATGCTCCCCACAAAATCCAGCCATTCCCAAAGATTCTATATGCTTAGTGCATTTGCTTTCAGAATATCACTATATTTGTAAGGCACTGGGGAGTAAGAAAGAATGTTCTTCCTAAACAATCATGCTTCCATATTTGGAGAAAACTCTAACAAAAACAAACAACCACAGTCAAGTTGTGTCTACTTTCTTCAGGCTTCCAGGATCCTTTATTCTCTTAATATTAAAAAGTCTTGACTTCCCTATCCCTTGTACTTGTGGCATTCAGAGCCTTCACCAACATTCTCTGAGAATTTCTTCATGTTGTGTCAATCTTGGCCTCTCCTCATCCCAGCAGCACCTGACTCCTCTCTGCACAAGAGCAAGGCAGGGTTTTCTCCACCTCAGTTCTCTCGGGCAGGGAAAGTCACCCCACTTCCTCCCGCATCATACTCCACGCACCATTAATTCAAGGCTCTTATGTGGATGAGACAAGGGAATATTACATCACCCTGGGGTATCAAAATACACTTACACACTGCATATATACGTACATGCATGTTTTGACATCACTATCCTGAACTTTTCCATTAATTTCCATCAGACGGAATTTCTCCAGCTCTATTCTAACAACATATTCTTGAAATTTCTTGTCCAAACCTTTCTCGTATTATTCTTTCTATATCTGAGTCTGCCATGCTCCCTCTCCCAAGCCACTGATGTTAACTGGCTCTTCCTCTTAGTTCATGACCCAGCACTACAGTTCATTCTTTGTTTCACTGTTGTAATCCTGGTTGTGCCAGGCAACTTAGCTCCTCATCAAAAAAAATCCTCAAAGTCATTTTTCTAAACAACAAAAACTTCTACCTTAGGAATGATTTTTGATATTATCAGAGATTTATCATTTTTAAATTTTATATACAATATTTTCCACTTCAATCATTTTAATAATTTTATCTAAAAAGGAAAATCATATATTTATTAGATTTTTTGTAAATATGAAACATTATTTTTTTATTGTGATTTCTACATCATTTATTTGGGAAGAGATTTCTATGAGTGAATGTAGTAACTTCACATAGTAAAACTTTTACACAACAATGGGGACATTTTATGTTTAGTGTGAACACTGAGCCACTACCGAAAAAAATGATGCTTTTTAATAATTTGTTACTATGTTTTTAATCATCAAGTTTTGTGAGTTAAGATGTTTTTAGATTTACAATTCAAATATAATAATTTAGCATGCATTTATCCTTATTTTCAATATGTATCTATCTCTAATTATTTAATCTGTGGTTTCCGATTACTCATTATAAAGCTGAACTTTAATTTACTGATTCATGTTTATTTATGGATCAGACAGGACAATTGCATATAAATTCACAAATTTTCTACTGTTGAATAAATCCTCCTGAAATTTGACCTAAACAACTCATTATGCCACATTCCTTGTGAGAGATAAAGAATAACTAGATGGACTTAGTGTAATTGTCTTGATGATATCAACAGATTCTATACTTAATATGGTACCCTAGACAACCTAACCCTGATTTCTTAAACTGTCTCTTTTAGAAGGTTTAATGCTTCATTTCTCTGCTTTCTTTAATTACTCATTTCAAATTTCTCATAGCTCTGTTCATGATTTGAATCCTCAATATCAGCTCAAGACTCTCATGAGGACCCTACTATGCTTTTTTAAAAATTTTATATTTCTATTTTAATAAAAAAACCACATACCTTGTATATACACAAAGTACATACTTGTGTACGCACCACCACTTTTTTTTTAAAGCATTGTTCCCAGATATGGCCTCCAGGAATCTTTTAAGCTATAATTGGAAAGATTCTGATGAAAGGAAAATTTCATTTTGACCATGTCTTGAGTTGTGTGTATTTGTGTGTGTGTGCATATGTGCGTGTGTGTATGTGTGTTTAGTGTTAGAAGTTAAGGGAAATTCCTGTTGTTGTTTCTTTCTCTCCATTTATCTCTCACCTTCTATACTCAATAAAAATTTTTTTGATTTTATGTTAATTTATTTTGTTTTCATTTGTAAAATGGCAAAAATAATGGTGCCTGTCTATGAGATCAGATTGTGGTGATGGTAAATAAATTAACTTGTGTAACAAGTATAAACCAATGCCTGGGACACAGTAAGTTTTCTCTCTCTGTCACTCTCTCTGTCACTGTCTCTTTCTATATATATTATATATACATGTAATATATATATATATATATATATATGTAATCTTAAGTCTCATGAAGAACTCATATATCATACCTATCTTCATTTCCAAAAGTAATTAGCACTTTGTTACAGATCACAATAATAATCATTTGCATATGCAAAGTTCGTGTAATTTGCAAAGCATTTTACATGGTATCATATTCTATCCTAAGAAGAATTTTGAGAAATTGGTGAACATATAACATTTATTCTTTATGATAATAATATAAACATTCTGATAAATGACTATACTATGTATATCTCGACTATATCATTAAACCTAGAATTTTTAACAAAGGTACCCTGTATCCTAATAGTAACTAATAGCAATGATATTTTGACAGAACTCAATATGATTTGAATATTTTGCATAAAAATCATAAAAATATAAATATTTTATATAAAACACTGACAGTTTCCACATCTTGTTACATTGCTCCAACTGTACAAAATAGAATAAAAAGATAGACTAAAAACATCAAATATATTTTTAACAATTGAAGAGCTTTGATGCAAAAAATACCTAAAGGAAATAAATTCTCAAGTGAAACAAGCCCTTCCAAGAGGGTGAGGGATCTGAGACAGCTGGATGTGTTGCCAAGTCTGAGCATGTGCCAGAAGAGAAACAGGCCTTTCATGGACGGAGAGAATTTGTTTGTGTTGAGAGAGGTCATTCATGGGCATGGATTTTGTAGAATCCCTAAATGCAGAGTTAGTTCTCCCTGCCCACCTACTGGTTCTCATAAAGGGTAGAAATGGAAGTTAAAAAAACAAAAAGGTTATTG
Organism: Diceros bicornis minor; assembly: GCF_020826845.1. Lineage (NCBI taxonomy): Eukaryota > Metazoa > Chordata > Mammalia > Perissodactyla > Rhinocerotidae > Diceros > Diceros bicornis. The sequence continues at coordinate 34,465,841 of NC_080775.1, forward strand.
ACTGTTTAAAGCAATTGATAGTAACAATATATTGAAGGATTTATAACACATGTAGAAGTAAAATATATGGCAATACTAATACAAAAGGTTTGAAGGGTATATAAAACTATAATATTGTAAGGTTCTTACATTATCCATGAAGCTGTAAATTGCTAATCACTGGAAACATACTACAAAAATTTATAGTTAAAAAAAACAACAAAAGAGATAAAATAGAATAATAAAAACTTGATTAATCTAAAAGTAGAGAGAGATGAACAAATAACAGTTGGAAATAAACAAATAACCCAAGATAGCCGGCTTAATTCCAGCCAAATCAGTAATTATATTAAATATAAATGGACTAAATATTCCAACTAAAATAGAGTGATTTTTCAGACCATATTAAAAAGAAAAGAACCTAACTTTATGCTGTTTATACAAAGCTCACTTAAAAACATGAGAACACAGATAGATTGAAAGTTAAAACATGGAGAACAACATGCAAATCATAAGAAAATTAGTGTGACGTAAGGGAAATGTAAATTAAACCTACAATGGGACAGGACTACCTATCCATTAGAATGGCTAAAATTAAAAAGATGGACATAGTTTTGTCCATGGACATAGGATACGAAGCAACCACAACTTTCATATACTGGTTGTGGGAGATTGTGGGTACAATCTCATTCAGAAACTGCTTGACAGATATTATTATAATTAAACATATTCTGAGAAATTCCATTCCTAAGAAAAATTAGTACATATTCTCTAAATAAATGAATAAAAAGTGTCTGTACTAAATAGTCCATAGCAGCTATTCCCAGTAGCCCAATTCTGGAAAAAGTCTGAATGTCCATCAACAGAAGATGATAAACAAATTCTGATATGTTCATACAAATAAATATTACATAGTAACATAAAAGAAGAAACTATTGTTACACAAACCAACATAGGTTAATCTCAATGCAATATGTTGAGTGAAAAGCTAGGCACAAAATTGTACACATTGTATAATTCCATATTTATGAATTTCAAAAATAGGCAAAACTAATGTATGAGAAATTAGAGTAATGATCACCTGAGAAGGTGTGTTATAGACAGGGAGGGGACAGGAGGGAATTTTCTAGAGGAGGGTTAGAAACATGATTACATGGACACATATAACACATACAGATAAACACAAGTAAAAATTAATCCAGCCATATATTTAAGATTTGTGGATTTTACTATATGTGAATTATATCTTCAATAAAAATATAAAAGAAAATAAATATTTCCATAAATCAAATCAAATATAAATTACTTGTCCTCAAAATCTGCTTTATCGTCAACATTTCCTATCTCTGCAAAAGGCATTACTAACCCAGACTCAAAACCTCAGAATTCTATTAAATTGTTTTGTTTCTTTACTTCCCACTTATAACTAGTCATTAGTTCCCATCAATTTTCCCTCTATAATGTTTCTAATTGTGTCTTATTCTCTCTCTCAGAAAAATAACTTCCTAGCTTAGGCTCTCAGTTTAGTATTTTAAAAATATTTTTAAGTTCACCATATAGACTTTATTTCTTCTCTCTTCCAAAATTTCCTGCATTTTGCTACAATTAACTTTTCTAAAGCACAAATATCTCATTTTATCACTTGTCTACTCAAAAACCTCTAGTCTCTTTTGGCCTAGAAAGTAAAATTATAATGCTTGGCGCACTGTGGATACCAATTACCATGCCACACTTTTCTCCTTCATTGTGTCCTCTCTTCCACGCTCACAGCAGCACCCAGTGCTGCAGTCGTGCGGGATTCATTGCTCCCTGAGCGTAGCCAGCGCCTTCTCACCATGCATTTACCTAAATCATCTGACGGCCTGGATTTTCCTACCCCTTTCCTGATAGTAGGCTCAGAAAATTCAGCATTATGTCTTCCATGTATATGTCTTTAAGCTGTTTTGAAACTAATTGCCATCTCCCGTAATTCCTCCAGCCTTTCTTGTATATATAGTAATTTGGTATCACCTTGCTCTGCCTTATTTTTCAGTTAGTTAATGGCTTCTCTCTCTCCTGCTATAAAACAGTATTGTCATTTTAATGTTGATATTCCCTGCTGTTTCACAGAGTACTGTGCACATATAATTTGCTAAAATAATTTTGAATTGAATTAATCTTATTGGTGAATTCACCTATCAATTGTCTTTTCAAGTATTTTCCTTTAGAAATGTCCTTGCCTTGATAGATTCTAATTTCCAAAAGAAAACTGATTTCATTTTTGAGAGTCACATTTTTTGAAATAAAACAATGGAAATTACCATGAAATTCTAATGCTGGTTATAGGTAACATTTAACATGGTACATCATTTGTAAAAAATCCCAATATCTGTGAAAGCTAGAGGAGAAAAAAATTCTAGATAATGCTATGACTAAAAGCAGAGAAAATTACATACAATGCACAATTTTAATGCCAAGATTGCCATTTTTCCTTGATTTGGAGACAAAATGATCACATTTATAAACTTTTTCTTGTTTCTGCTTGTGTTGATCTTGCACATAGCATACTGTGCAATTAAAACAAAAATGGAGCAAAATGATATATGAAAAATCTAGCATTTCCTGCAACAATTTCTTAAAGTGAATCTTAAATTGAAATAGCACCATTCTTTAATCACTAGGAAAGATCCTGAGATTGCCATTGTTCTTTTCAGTTCAGAAAAACATTGAGAAGGTCAACGTTTGCTCTAAATTTTCTCTTACCTTGCTTTGACTGAATCTCAGAATGAAATCTGGCAGTTTTCCTTTACTTTGGTTAAGTCTTTGATCTTATTTAAATACAGGCATGTCTGGCTAAGGAAACAGCTAGGCTAAGGAAAAAGCAAAAAGACATGCAAAAGAAAATGTTAACAACTACTTGTGTTGTAAAATGGGTTTAAGTTTAGGGTTTTGACAAGTGTTTGAGGTAAATACGAATTCAGCTCATTTCCTGTGGAGCGTGTAGGTCTCTGGTCATTTAGTTTTGGTTGAGGTAAATGCCTAAATTTATTTAAATTTTTAAAGACCTCAGTAATGTAAGTAAATCGTGTTCTTTTTAGTTTGATTTTGCATGATTCTAAGTGGAATCTTAGGAAAGAAAGAGCAAAAGAAGTGGAATCTTAGGAAAGAAAGAGCAAAAGAATAAAATTAAAGGCAATTTAAATAACAGTTCAGTCTGTATTTTAGGCATAAACATAATATTCTGCTTTAAATAAATGGGTAATTAGTGTTCTTTTTTCTTTAGTTACTAATAATCATTTCTATTTTCACTTAATTTACTCTCAGTCCCATATGTCACTTTTGTATTGGAGCTAGAGTTTGGGTTGAAGGAAAGGAGAGCAAATCAATTCACAATCTGATTTTTATCAATTCACAATATATTGATAAAAATATATATAATATATATTTATATTATATATAATATTATATAAATATATGTATACTATATCCTTCAGAATTATATACCATCTTCAAAATTATTGGCAATTAGTATATCATAAATTCATTTTTCCAAAGAGTTACAAGTTACTTCCTTTACCATGGATCTGTCTTTTCTAACTACCAGATGAAATAGCTGAGTATCACTTCCCACCTGCAAATTTGATGCTTTAGTCAAGTCTCTTCATTTGCCTTTGTGTTATGCTTACCGTCCCCCTTATATTAACAGTTCTATTCTTTGCACATCTCTCTTCCTTAAAAAAGCATGCTTTCATTTAAATGGAAACATATTTTTAAGTGAGAAGTTTACTCATGCCTAGGCCTGTGGGTTTTGTTTTATTTTTTCAATTGCTGATCTGCCCTGAGGAAATGAATGTTGCTCTACTGGTTATAATGCTGTCCTTGTGGGGGGACGCCTGCAAGTGATTACAGCTGGGGATTTTACAGGTGTCCACATGAAGCCTTTTCCTTGAGAGCAGAGACTAACTTGCAGCTGCTTTGCTGGCACAAATATATGCTAGAAATCAACACGATATCTCAATATCCCTCTGGTTAATACTGATTTGTAGCCACTGTTCACAAAGATGGGTTCTAAGCTTGTCCCATGATCTGAAAGCTTTAAATCATTTCATGCAACCCTCCTGCAAGTACCACGATGCAATACCTGCAGAGACGTAACTGGGTATCTCACATTGCACTATTGCAGTTTTTAATATCTCTTGAGATTGATCAAGGCATCTTTTGTAGTATAGACAGAAAGTACCCTTCAGGTGAGAGCACCCCTCTACAGAAGTCTCAGAATAAAAAAATGGGCATAGTTATGTACCTTGCGAGAAGTGTAAAGAAAGAATGGACACACATTTTCTGTCAGTAAGGACTTTTTGTTGTTAATTTTAAAAATCTGTCTACTACCCCAACCTACCAATGGACAATGGTCACCTGATCCTAACAGCCCTGTGTGATATTTCAAATCCCATAAATCCTCTTTACAGAAAGAAAAGAAATGAAGGCATTCTACAATTAATAGAGAGTAGCTATTTACACAGCTAGAGTATAATTTTCTGAAAGCTTACTAATAGAACTCTCATACAAGTAAAATAAACCTGGGCCAAATTTTATTTTACCCATCCATGAGGGAACCTGTGAGATGGGAAGCGTGGTTCCAAGAATGTGTGAGAAAGAAAAATTCTATAGACATTTTTTTCAAAAACAAGAATGTTAGAATAAGACAGCTAGGTTAGAGTTAAAATTGGTTAACATCATTCAACAAATGGTGCTGGGAAAACTGGATATGCACGTGCAAAAGAGTGAAGTTGGATTGTTGATTTAATTCATATAAAAAAGTCAATTCAAAATGAATCAAAGACCTAAATGTATAAGCTAAAACTATAAATTTTTAGAGGAAAATATAGGAGAAAATCTTCATAATATTGGCAATGATTTCTTTGATGTGACACTGATGCACAGAGAACTAAAGAAAAAATAGATAAATTCGACTTCATCAAAATTAAAATCTTTTTGCATCAAAGGACATTATCAAGAGAGTGAAAAGACAACTCACAAAATGGGAGAAAATATTTGCAATTTATATATATGGCAAGGGATTAATATCTAGAATATATAAAGAACTCCTCCAACCCAACATACACACACACAAATAATTAAAATTGGGCAAATGAGCTGAATACAGATTTCTCCAAAGAAGATATACAAATGGCCAATAAGCAAAGGAAGAGATGCCTAATATCACTAGCACTTTGTGAAATGCCAATCAAAACACAATGAAATACCACTTCACACCTATTAGGGTGGCTATTATCAAAAAACCCAGAAAATAACAAGCATTGGCAAGGATGTGGAGTAATTGGAACACTTGTGCATTGATGATGGGAAGGTGAAATGGTATAGCTGGTATAGAAAAGAGTTTGGCAGCTTCTGAAATAGTTTAACTTAGAATTACATATGATCCAACAATTCCATGCCAAGGTACACACCCCAAAGCATTGAAAATCAAGATATATACTGAACACCGATATTCACAGCAGATTATTCACAATAGCCAAGAGGAAAAAGCACTCAAACGTTCATCAAGAGATGAATGGATGAAACAAGTGTTTACCCATATAATGGAATATTGTTCAGCTTTAAAAAGGAATAACATTCTAATACATGCCACAACATGGATGGAACTTGAAAACATTGTTTAGTGAAATAACCCAGACATGAAAGGACAAATATTGCATGACATACTTAGAATAAACAAAATCATAGAGACAGAAAGTAGAGTAGAGGTCACTAGGAACTGAGGGGTGTAGTAATATCCTGTTTAATGGGTGCAGAGTTTCTGTTTGGGGTGAAGAAAAAGTTCCAGACATGGATAGTGGTGATGTTTGTACAACATTGTGAATGCCACTGAATTTTAAAGTTAAAATTGGTTAAAATGGTAAACTTTATGTTATGTATGTTTTACCACAATAAAGAAAACCTTTCCAATTGCATTGTATTTGTGGTGATTGAATATAAATGTTAAACCTTATTAGAAAAAAGGAAATTGGAAACTTAATATAATATAGTAACACTCATAATGATATATATGGTAAAATGTATTCAAGGGTAACTTTTCTAAATTTCAACAAACTGCTTTCAGTTGTGAAAAAAACTGATTAATACCCCTTCAGGGCCGTAACTTCTGGCATTGTCTTTATGCACGAGTGAGAAACTCACGAGTTAACATGTACTTTCACAGTGTCTAGGATGAAATCAAATCGGATGTAGTCAAGTCAAAAGAGAATTAAGTAATTCTTTGGTTGTTCTGTTAAATAATATCCCAGTATAACATTGAAAATACATGTCTTATATCAGAGTTTATAGTTAATTTTTCTTAAAACTCTCCTATCACAAATTATTTTGGTTAATACTAATTTGTAACTAAGGCCTCTTACCAGTTCCTTATTTTGATCATCAATAATATCCAAATGTTATTCAGATCAAAAAAAAAATTTACTATGTTTGGCCCTGATGATTTACATAGATGTAGAAAGAAGAAGTTAAATTCATGGGAGAAGTCTTCCGTCCTCAAGTTTCCCCAGGGTGCTAAAACTCATGGCCTGCTGGCAGCGACTTTCTCATCACTTGTGAGGCTGGGACCACAGAACAGGTATCTGTCTTTCCCTGGGAGGACTTGGTAGGCATTGGATCAACACCTGAAGTGCAATCCTTGTTTGTTAATGGTGGATTTGTTATACCCGATAAAGGAGATGGATAGCCTTGGATGTCCAATTAAATCTCAGAGAAAAAAAGACAGATTATAAAAACTAAGGAGACTCTGTAAAATTATGTGTTCTGAATTCTCAAAAAAAAAATGAAAATCAGATAGATACTGTTTAATTGATGTATTTCAGTTATAAGAATCAGAGATAAATTAGAAAAAGGATAAAAGAGTTCTCTATCCACCAGAAAATAAAACATTAAAACCATATCACTATTCTACACAATTGAATTTCCCTCATGAATTCTTTCAAGCCTTAATGCTTGTTCCACTGGATTATGAGTCAGTCCTCTACTTTCATAAAGTCATCTGCTTCTGAATCAAAAAGAGAAAGCCTTGAAATAAGATTTAGAAGTAACTGGTGTGGTCACTGCTTTATAGCAGAACCTTCAAGCAAGTGTTACAGGAAAGGGAAAACCACTTAGACATGAGACTCAATGGCTGTGGTTAATTTATTGCAATAACAAAGAGTTTCAAAATAGAGGAGAATACAATTCTGCATTAAGGTGCAATACTTCAATATTTCATAAAGACTTTATCAATGTCTCACCTGAGCGCATGAACATACCATGGCCATGAAATCTCCAATCTATTAGGTAACATAAACAATCCCTGAAACACGTATATCAATAATACTTTACCGCTGTAAAATTAACCAGGGAAAGCTGAGCTTTTCAGATTTGACAACTCTTTTTATGTAACCCATACAGATGTGTGAAGCTGATGAAAAATTATACCAGGGCCGGCCCCGCGGCTTGGCGGTTGGGTGCGCGCACTCTGCTACTGGCGGCCTGGGTTCGGATCCCGGGCGCGTACCGACACACCGCTTCTCCGGCCATGCTGAGGCTGCGTCCCACATACAGCAACTAGAAGGATGTGCAACTATGACATACAACTCTCTCCTGGGGCTTTGGGGGAAAAAAGGAGGAGAATTGGCAATGGATGTTAGCTCAGAGCCGGTCTTCCTCAGCAAAAAGAGGAAGATTAGCATGGATGTTAGCTCAGGGCTGATCTTCCTCCCAAAAAACCAAGAAAAATTATACCAAACAAGTCTAATTTCTTTTAGCATCACTCATTTTATAAGGTGAAAACCTTTATGGCTTTTCCAAGAGTCCTCTAGGAAATCTAAAGGATGCCTTTATTGTCCTAAAACAAATACTAAAAATTTCATTTTTCTGAATTTGGGATATAATTTTGGATGGGCAAAAATAAAATGTGTTATCAAAGAAGATTTAGTCCCTTGATTAAGATAGGAGTATAAATGCTGAGAATCTAATGGTGGCAGCTTAGCTATCTAATGATCAAAGTGACAATACAGTATTTTAAAATAAATATAGAAGAAGATATCATAATTGTAAGGAAACTTATCCCCTTCAAAGTGAGCAACGTATGCTGTTCCAAGTACATTAAAATATGGAATTTCCTACAGGAAGATTCCCAAATGGTAAAAAATGATCTTTTATTAATCCTTACAGTGGAATGAATATTACCAGATTCATTTGTCATTTTAATAGAAATCCAAATTCTAGTATTGCTTTAATATAACTTCTGACACTAAAGAATTCACAATTTTTTAATAAATAAATCCGTCTATTCTGAGCCAATTTTAGCCACATTATAATGCATTTCATTTTGTTTTTCAGACTCATCATTTGCAGGTATTATAATTAAAGGAAAATAAATATCACTTCCTCAAATCTTTTACAACTTGCTATAAACACTCAAGTTTTTTCCTTCACAATACTCTTTCATATTTTGAATCTTTATATAACTACTTTATCTTTTGAAAACAAAAATACATCCTATTCCTTTGAATGCATATAATGCGCCATAAGTATTCTAGTATAATTGCAACTACTCCTAATAATTATATCGTGTAACCAAAATATCTCTCCTTCGCAGAGAGCCCAGGGAGAAGGACAGCTGAGAAGTCTACGTCACACTTAGAGCAGCGGGGAAAGCAATTCCCAAATCCACACACACCCCTTTATGCTTTCACAAATGGTGCAATTGTGTCACTCTGCAATTACACCAAGGTTTTGGTATTGTATCTTACTTAGGAACTATTTATGTTAATTAACTCTAGTATTAGTCCAAATTTTTACATTAACTAAGGATCTTGGAAATTATGTTTAAGCTGATGCACTTCAAAACATAACGAGTGTTGATATGAAAATTGTCAGAATAATAATTCAATTAAGTTGAAGAAAGATTTACATTTTTGTTTCATTATCTTAAACATCATGTGGGAGTAATATTAAATTATCTAATCAGTAAACAATAGAAGAGGTTAAAAACGGCCAAATTAGCTATTATCTTAATGAAGAATATGTGTGACTATTACATATTTAAAGACAAACTTGTATTATTGCCTACACTGATAAACTAAGAGCAGACACATTTAGCTTTTCTTTTTCTTTTCTTCTTTTTTTTTTTTTTTTTTGATGAGGAAGATTAACCCTGAGCTAACAGCTGTTGCCAACCCTCCTCTTTTTGCTGAGGAAGACTGGCTCTGGGCTAACATCTATGCCCATCTCCCTCTACTTTATATGGGATGCCACCACACCATTGCTTGATGAGTGGTGTAGATACACACCCAGGATCCGAACCTGTGAACTCCGGGCTACTGAAGCAGAGCACGCGAACGTAACCGCTACACCACCAGGCTGGCCCCTTAGCTTTTCTTTTTAAACCAAAATTATTAAGCCGTTCTGATTATTCCAAAGATTCAATTTGATCCAATAAATTTGGATTGTTATATATGATTGCTCCTGAGTTAGCAACTCTTTTTGAGAAGGCCTTTTTTCTAAATAGGAAAATTATGTCTCTTAATTTTCTGGTAGCTATGAAAGAATGTTATATTTAGGTAATTGCTTCTTAATCTCTATAAACTAATCAGAACAGATTTTTTAGTGTAAAAGATATTATAATCTAATTTATTAATTTACTAATATTCTCTGAGAGTATGAAAATACTTCACATACAACACAATGAGAGCTAAAAGTTTCTCATAATGATAGACAAACAAACACACAGTTTGGAGTTTCATAATCTCAGTTTTACTATCTCAGACATGGGAAAAGTGAAAGCACAGAACACAAAAATTCACCAGTCCAGACCACAAAGGGCTGTTGTCCCCCAGTGGGCATAAAATAATTTGCTATTTTATGCAGACAAACAAATGAGAGGATTAATAAGGTCTTTGCCATCTTCCTCCCAACTAGGATAAGTCCCCATCTCTCTATTTGGTATTACTCAATGGTCAGACCAAAAACTCAGCTCTCCAATCACTGCTGCCAGCAGAGGGGATAATTTATGGGCTCTGTGCCAACTAAAACCAGAACTGGACTTGGTCAAGAAGTAGAAACAAAACTCCCCACATAGACTCAGGAGGAGAGAGAGAGAGTTGAGGCAACATTTCAGTTCTGCTTGCCAATGGGGATTCCTTCCAGGGGCCAGATGAGATAGGCCTGGCAATAAAACTCAACTGAGGGACGCTTCGCAGACAGCACAGTTTATCTGGCTTTGGTAGGGAGTCCACTTGTGCATCCTGGTGAGCCAATCTCCGTAAGAATTAAAGTATAATTTTCAAAACACTAAAAACACATTTCTTATGTAAATATAAAATTAACACAAGTTAAAAATGTGTTTCACTCATTCCTTATGCATTGAGATGGTAAGCCTAGTGCCAAGAGCATATGAGGAAATGGATATTTGTTAATGTCTATTAAAAAATTACAAATTTATAATAAGACTGCTAGGTTAGAGAAAAAATTGTTTATACAGGGCAGCAAAACCACAACTTTTGCAATTATCATTTCTACCAAAGAGAAATCTGCAAGTTAACGTATAACTTCTCAGTTTCTGGGCTCTAATTAAATTCTTCTAGGATATTAAATAATCCTTGCATCAGCCTGTGAAACAATTCCTGCGTATAACATTGAAAAGACAGGTGTCTCTCGCTTTTGCTTTATTTCCAAGTTTTGGATAATGTTCCTTATGATATCAAGCTTCTTAAAAGAAACATAAGGTACTTTTACTATAACACAGTATTTAATAAGTTTGAAGAAAATTGTAGATCTTAAAATTCTTCTAATCTCTCATTAATCATCATTATTCAAATCATATCTCTTCTGAAACAATTTCCTGATGTTTCGGATGAAGAAGGGATCCATATGATCTTTGGGTTCTAAGGGTTTTTTTAGTCCTGATATTAGCTGATGCTCTAAGTTGCAGAGATAGTATTTTTAAAATAGTATACATTGACCAATAATTAAGCTTTTATTGTTTTTTGATGTTTAAATACTTGGAGGGTTCTACATTTGAAACAGGCCGGTGGCTTTCCATTAGCGAGAAGAGGAGAAAACAAGAGAGGAAGCAGAAACGTCATGGACTCTGTGTTCAAACAATGGCCCACGACTGACTTGGTTAAAATGTCAGGAAAAAGTCCAAAATCCAATCCAATCATCTCACTATATTCAACCCCTGAGATCCTCTCTTTGCCCCCCACTCCTCTTCCCACTTTCAAAGAAATCCTAAAGCTGTAAGAAACAGAGTTGAATACCCATTGCTCTGTGCCAAGTTAAATATAGGGAGTCTGTCATGACACAAATTATAACTTTGTCTGTTCCATGAATCTAAACAGCTTTCTGTTTAGATCAGCCTTAGTTTAGTAATTTGCAAGCTCCTGAAAATTATCCTCTCTCTCTCATTCTCCCTGCCTCCCTCCCTCCCCCTTCCTTTCCTTTCTCCCTTCACCTTTCCCTCCCTCCTTCCTCTTACTGAGCGTAGTCACAAACAGTGCAAGAATTCCATACCAAACTGAAGGTAGAATTTCACGGTACTCTAGTCTTCTCATTAGGCAAATTGGACAGAGGCAAACGTCTGCTATTTAGACATCTACACCCCACTGAAGGCTGCTCCTTTCTAGTCCTCTCGTCTATTCACAATACTACGCAGAACAAACTGGTCCACTTTTTGGTATCCACAATTCCAAAGTCCAAATCTGAAAGTGACCTGCCTTGAAGTCCTCAGGTGGGAATCCTGACTTGACCTCTGCCTGAGCTGACCTCACATAACTTGGTGCAGAAATATTAACATGCTTATTACAAAGTGCTGCTCCAGACCACACTGAAGAGCACGGGCACAATAGTATCTTTCTAAACCTAAATTTCTGAATCTGGCCTCAAAAATATTGTGGGCCTGCATTTGATGATGGAGAAATAATACAATTCAATATTACAGTACTTGGATGCCTATAGGAGATGATTTATATATCCCAAAAAAGTTAAATTTTTTTAAATTTGATAATAAAGATGAAAAATATTAATCCCATTTACTACATGAAGACATGGCCGCTCTTCTGCTGGGCTACTTCTCTGGCCCAGCACTGTGTCTAGTATTTTCCTTAGCTTTTATAAAGAAGGCTCCAAAATCCTACTTTCTTTATTCCTATTAACTGTTAACTCCCTTCTACCCTTGGAGCCCTTTGTCCCCACAAAAACCAATTTATGAGAAAAGATATTTTTTACTCAGGGATGTAGTGAATGAACTTGAGCATTAGAGTCATATAGACCTGAGTTGCTGGACTTATTGAGTCTTACAACATATTGCGACTTTTTAAAGACAGCTCTAAAAGCCAAAATCTAAATTAAGCTAATTCTTTCCAATATCTTTTTTCTACAAAATTCCCCAAACACAGGTTACCTTCATTCCCCTGGGTAGAAGTTGGTCTAGTCTTAATATGTCCCTTATGTATGGAGATGGAAACACTCTCTCTTCCCTGCAATTCAGAAAATTTTACTAAATAAAGTTTACAGAGCTCCCCAATCCTGGGACCACAGTAGCCAGAAGAGACTTTGTTGTGGGCATGGCTGATGTGCTGGACAAAATTATTCTGGAATGAGTAGAGAGAACAGGAAAATTGTGATTGGAAAATAAAAGGTTTCGTTCCTCAGGATAAGGATATGTGAAATGCATTGCCAAATACTTTAAAAGTTTTCCTAGGCTATTACCTCTGAAAGTAACACTAACTTGTTTAATTTGGAGTGTAATAAATACCTTCAATGATTTCCACTTTAAAAGTTTAAAGAAATAATCCAAATACTTTTGCCTTAGCTTAACAGGCACGGTTGGTTAACCAGCATTAATAATTCCCCTGTCTGGATTGACAAAAGTCTTAAGCCCAGGCGCCAACTCTGATGTATTTTTAGCAGATGCTTGGAAGAAAACATTGAAAAAATATTTTAACTTTATGAGGGCTCTTAAAAAGAAGAACAGAAATTAATAACACCCTCTTGGGTTGTTGTGAAAATTAAATTAGTTAATACCTGCAAAATGCTTAGAATAAGGCGTTGTACATGGTAAGCATGCCCTCTTAAGTGTGCTCTCATTGTTATCAGCTAATAAGATTTAGAGGACTATACCAATATGTCTTTCTAAGCAAATAGAAATTACTACAACTTCTATCCGAAAGCTTCCTGTCTCTTTTAAATATATTTACTGCCTAGAAAATTATATCCAATGGGTTGGTTTAATAAGAACATAATTTAACTCGTTTATCCAGTGACTCCCAGTCCTGTATCTCCAGATTTAAATTATCTTTTGAAATGAACATATACTTTAAAAGTTGTAGACATTGCCATATGGGTATTTAATGAGAATCCAAAGTCATCAGGCCTCAGGCTGAACTCATTTTCATCTCTTTCTATTTCTCTTTTCATCCATTTAAAATTGTTCTTCTTATATCAGATAATGATGTCGCCATCCACCCAGGTTTCCAGAATAAAAAGTTTGAGTTATCATCAAGTTCCATCCCCACCACTGCCCAGAAAAGTCATTTAACTAGTTACTCAGTCCGGTTTCACTTTAGAAATGTCTATGAAATGGGCCTGTCTATTCCACTACCACTGTTTTTTTTTAATTGAATTGAAGCCTTTATATTTTCTCACCTGGATATCAACTGTCTCCAAATATTTTTCATCTGATACTAATCTATCCCATATTCTACCAGATCTTCAATTGACCCTAGCATTTGAAACTCACCTTCACAACTTACTAGCTGTTAGAAGTTGGAGAAGTTATTTAACATCCCTGTGCTTTAATATCTTCATCAGTAAAATGGGAAAAATAATAGTAATTAGCTTCCAAGGTGGTTGTGAGAATCAAATGAGTTGATATATTAGAAGGTATCAAAAAGTGAGTGACTGGCATATGGAAAAGTGCTATTATTACTGCCCATCAAAAAGAGAATTTATTAAAAAGCTTATGGAGTTAATAATTCAAGGAACAGTTAAGTATCTAAGTCTCAGGAAGAACAAGTGTCTAGCAATAGGAATATATAGGCTTCTTTGTTCCAAATTCAAAATCCCACCTGATTGGCGCATTTTAAGTGAAATGTCTCCTTTTGGACCGAGCTGCCCTACCTGGGAAGGGGAGTCACGGAGGAGAGCCATGGTCACTGGAAGCTCACTTCAGTCACTACCAAAGAAGAGCAGTCATAGCGAGTCACATAGGCATCTCCAAAGTCATGACTAATTTCAAAAATGTGACTAAGGAAAATGAGGTGCTATTAGTTGAAATGTTATAAAAAGAACATTTTAAAATAACAATCAGTAGAGCCCATCTGGTATGAAAGTTAAATTGATTCCATGCACAATGTGATATTTAAAGTTGTTAAAAAGTCTACCTCCAAAATATCCGTCATTATAGAATATTAGATTTTGATATAAAGATGTCAGTAGATCCACAACATTAAAGAGCTTGGAAATTGTCAGTTTCATCCTTACCACAATAAAAAACCAAACAAACTCAAAATCAATGACTTTTCTAGTATCCATCAGAGAACTGAGGTCACAGTGAAAACGACCATCCCCGAATCTGGAGAGACAGGTGAATTCAGAGTTACAACCAAGACACGTTCACTTGAAAAAAAGTCATTGGAGCCAAAAAGTGGTAGGAAAACTTAAATGGTAACTTTGATGAATTGATGGAAGTTGAGAGTAGACTAGCGTGAAGGAAGATTCCTAAGGGAAAGAGTCTTAGAGGGATCCCCAGCCTTCATAGGTTTTATCACCAGAAACCCTGCCAGATTCTCCTGGGGAAGAAACAAGTAAAATGTCCTCATCGCTCTGACAGACAGAAGGGAAAAGTAACCATCTGAAATTTTCCCAGAACACTCTTCAGTGAAAGACTTTTTATAGCCCCATTACACTTAGGGGAAGGACATTTCCCTGACTCTACCCCCCTATAGGCTGCCTATCTAGAGGGGGAATTAAGAACCCCTTTTGAAGGTCACAGCCCTGAGACATATGCCCACTAGAAGACTGAGTTTTAATCATAAGATTATAGAGCACTTACCACCATAGCAACAGGGCTGCAGTGTAAAAACAGTGGCTCACAGCTGAGAGAGCTTCATAATTCATACTCTGTCTCAGGATGAGTTCTTAGGGAAACTCAAAGACAACGCAGGAGATAAAAACAAGGGCATTAAAGGAATTTGAAGTCTCTGGCACCTAAAGCTATATCAAATAGTAAAAACTGGCACCCAGCTCCTAGCCAGATTAACATGAAACCTCACACTAAATAACTATTTATCTCAATTCCTATTACCCAATAAATCATGTCTGGATTTCAACAACAACAACAAAATCACAAGGAAAAACACAATCTGAAGAGGTGGAGCAAGCTTCAGAAGCATACTCAGATATGACACAAATTTTCGAATTATCAGACAAAATTAAAAATAACTGATTAATATGTTAAGAGGATAAATGAAAAAAGTAGACAACATGCAAGAATATAGGAGTCATATAAGCAGAGAGACTGAAGCATTAGGAAAGAATTTTTAAAAAATGCTACAGATTGAAAAAAACGACTACAGTCTTCTGGTTTCTGGTTCTACAGGTAAGGAACTTGGAAGTCATCACAGCAAGAAAAAAACTGAAAAACTGAAAATCAACAACTCTTTTAGATTCCTCAAAGAACTGAGGTTACCAGACAAACCACCACACTGGAAACTGGAGACAAAGGCAGACACAGAGGCACGTGGTTTACCTAGAGCAGAGATGCCCAGAAACCACTGCTGGAGCCAATGTCAGTTCTCTTTACTCAAAACAGTGTTTTTATTTTCCAGCATTGCTTTTTGTTCTTAGAATTTCCCTCTCTCTGCTTACATTACCTTTTAGTATGCCTGGTAATTTTTCTGCATTTCAACAAAAAATTCCGAGTCACATTAAGAGGTAAAAATCAGAGTTTGAAGAGATAAGAGCAAGCGTCAGAACTGGACTCAGACGTGGCAGGGATGTTGGAATTATTAGACTGGGAATTTAAAATAACTATGATTAATATGCTAGTGGCTCGAATGGAAAACTTAGATAATGTACAAGAGCAGAGGAATAATGTAAGCAGAGAGATAGAAATTCTAAGATCAAAATGAAATGCTAGACAACAAAAACACTGTAACAGAAATGAAGAATGCCTTTGATGAGCACTAGACTGGAAATGTCTGAGGAAAAAATCCAGGAACTTGACATATCAATAGAAACTTCCCAAACTGAAAAGCAAAGAGAAAAAGACTGAAAAAAAGCCAACCTAGGATGAAATATCCAAAAGCTATGGAACAATTACAAAAGGTGTAACATACACTTACTGGGAATACTGTAAGGAAAAGCAAGAAACATGAGAAATATTTGAAGCAAGAATCACTGAGAATTTCCCAAGATTAATGTCAGACACCAAACCACAGATTCAGGAAGCTCAGAGAATACCAAGCAGGATAAATTAAAAAAAAAAAAAATGTATACTTAGGCATATCATGTTCACACTGCAGAAAATCGAATATGAAGAGAAATTCTTGAAAGAAGCCAAGGGTGGGGAGAAATACCTTAGCTATAGAGGATCAAGGATAAAGAATTACATTTGACTTCTCTTTGGAAATGATGTAAGAAAGAAGAGAGTAGAATTAAATCTTTAAAGTGTTGAAAGAGAAAAACCCACTAATCTAGAATTCTGTATCCAGTGAAATGACTTTCTCAATCAAAAATTGAGGGAATTTGTCACTAATAGACCTACCTTGCAAGAAATGTTAAAAGAAGTTTCTTCAGAGCAAAGTAATATGATATAGATCAGAACCTTGGAACTACATAAGAAAGGAAGAATATGAGAGAAGGAACAAGTCAAGGTAAAATAAAAACTTCTGTTTTTCTTATTTGTAATTGACTTAATACAATAATTTGTTCAAAATAATAATAGCAACAATGTCTTCAATGATTATAGTATATGAATAAATGAAATAAATGACAACAAAGATATAAGGGACAGGAGGGAGAAAGTAAGAACACGTTTTTACAAGATACTTGTATTACCATGAAGCAGCAGTGTTATATGAAAGTGCACTGGGTTAGCTGTAGATGTGTATTGCAAACTCCAGGGCAACCAGTAAAAAGGGTAAAATATGGAGCATAACTGATATGCTAAGGAAGGAGAGAAAGTAGAACTATATACTATGCTCAATTAAAACCACAGAAGACAGAAAAAAAGAGGAAGAGCAATGAACAAAAAATAATAACTATATCAATAATTACTTTAAACATCAATGGTTTAAATATACCAATTAAAAGAAAGTGACTGTAAAAGTAGATCAAAAAACAAAGCCCAACTATATGATATATAAAACAATTCCACTTTAAAAATAAAGACACATACAGATTAAAAGTAAAGGGATGAATAAAGATATGCCATGCTAATGATAATCAAAAAAAAGTTGGAGTAGCTATATTAGTTTGAGACAAAGCAGACTTCAGAGCAAGGAAAATTATCAGGGATAAAGAGAGCATTACATAATGATGAAAGGGGGCAGTTCTCTAAGAAGACATAGCAATTCTTAAAGTGTATGCACCAAACAACAGAGCATCAAAATATGTGACACAAAAATCAAAAACTGCAAAGGGAAATGAACAAATCCACTATTATAGTTGGAGACTTCAACACACCTCTAAAAATAATGGACAGTTTCAGCAGACAGAAAATCAGTAAGGACATAGTTGAACTCAACAGCATCATCAATGAACTGGATCTAAGTGACATTTATAGAATATTTCACTCACAAACAGCAGAATATATCTACTTCCCAAGGTCACATGGAATGTTCATCAAGTTAAACTGTATTCTAGGGTATAAAACACATCTTAACATACTTTAAAAAGTGGAAGTAATGCAGTGTCTGTCCTTAGACCACAATGGAATTAAACTAGAAATCAATAATAGAAAGATAGCTAGAAAATCCCAATATACTTAAATACTAAATAACACACTACTAAATAAGTATGGATTAAGAAGAAACCTCAAGGTAGATTTTAAAAAATATTTTGATGCGTACACTGCTGCAGCGGCCCGGGGTTCGCCAGTTCGGATCCCAGGCACGCACCAACGCACTGCTTGTCAAGCCATGCTGTGGCAGGGTCCCATATAAAGTGGAGGAAGATGGGCATGGATGTTAGCCCAGGGCCAGTCTTCCTCAGCAAAAAAAAGAGGATGATTGGCAGATGTTAGCTTAGGGCCGATCTTCCTCACACACACACAAAAATAATTTAGAAATAAATAAATAAATAAAAAATATTTTGAACTAAATGAAAATGAAAATATAACAAAATTTGTGGAACACAGTGAAAGCGGTGTTTAAAGGGAAATTTATAGCATCAAATGTATATTTCAGAAAAGAAGAAAGATCTAAAAACAATGATCTGAGTTTCCATCTTAGGAATAAAAGAAGGGAAAACTAATCCAAAGTAAGCAAATAAAAGAAACAACAAAAATTAAAGCAGAAATCAGTATAATTGAAAACAGGAAATCAATAGAGAAAATCAGCAAATTCAAAACAAATTCTTTTAAAAGATAATAGAATTGATAAACCTCTAGCCAGGCTAACTGAGGAACAAAAACAGGTGACACAAATTGATAATATAGGGCCGGCCCCGTGGCTTAGCGGTTAAGTGCGCGCTCCACTACTGGCGGCAGGGGTTTGGATTCCCGGTGTGCACCTATGCACTGCTTCTCTGGCCATGCTGAGGCCACGTTCCACATACAGCAACTAGAAGGATGTGCAGCTATGACATGCAACTATCTACTGGGGCTTTGGGGAAAAAAAAGGAGGAGGATTGGCAATAGATGTTAGCTCAGAGCTAGTCTTCCTCAGCAAAAAGAGGAGGATTAGCACGGATGTTAGCTCAGGGCTGATCTTCCTCACAAAAAAAGAAAAAAATTGATAATATAAAAAATGAAAAGCCACTACTATTAATCTATGGACATTAAAAGCATAATAGGGAAATATGAACAACTCTATGCCCACAAATTTGATAATCCAGATGAATTGGATCAGTTCATTGAAAGACACAATCTGGCAAAACTCACACATGAACAAATAGATAATCTGATTAGGATTTTAGCTATTAAAGAAATTGAATTAAAAATTTAAAAACTTCACAAAGAGAAAGCACCAGGCCAAGAGGGATTCACTAGTACATTCTATCAAACATTTAAGGAAGAAATTATACCAATTCTCTATAACCTCTTCCAGAAGGTAGAAGCACAGGGAGTAGTTCCTAACCTATTCTATGAGGCCAGCATTATCCCAATACCGAAATGAGTCAAACACGTCACAAGAAAAGAAAACTACAGGCCAGTATCTCTCATGAGCATAGATGTCAAAATCCTCAACAAAATACCTGCAAATCAAATCCAATATTGTATAATAAGAATTATATACCACAACCAAGTGGGACTGATAGCAGTTGTGCAAGGCTGGTTCAACATTTGAAAATAAATTACTGTAATTCATCAAATCAACAGACTAAAGAAGAAAAATCGCGTGATCATATCAAGAGATGCAGCAAAAGTATTTGACAAAAATCTAACTCCTATTCATGCTAAAAATTGTCAGCAAACTAGGAATAGAGGGGAAATTTCATAAGTTGGTAAAGAATATCTACAGAAAACCTACAGCTAATGTAATACTTAATGGTAAGAAACTAGATGCTTTCCTGTTAGAAGATAAACAAATACATGGATAATGAGTGGTTACTAGAGGGGAAGGGGGTGGGGGGTGGCGAAATGGGTAAAGGGGCACATATGTATGGAGACAGATAAAAATTAGACTACTGGTGAGGAGCACGATGCAGTCTATACAGAAATGGATACATAATAATGTACATCTGAAATTACACAATGTTATAAACCAATAAGACCTCAATAGAATAATTGAAAAAAATGAAACAATCTTTCCTGAAGATGTGTTGGCAAAATATATCGAAAGCCTTAAAAATGTTCACATCTTTTGATCCAGCAATTACATGTTCAGAAATTTATTCTAAAGAACTAATCAGAGATGGAGACAAGGAGATTTATCAGAAGGTTATTCATCAAGTGTTATTTATAATAGGAAAAATCAGAAACAGAGTAAATGTCCAAAATAAGGCAGAAGAATTAACATTTTTAGAATTTTTAATGACATAGGAAAATGCTCATATGTTAGTTTCATAGAGATGTCAAAATGCATAGAAAAAGAGGAAGAAAATAAATCAAAATACTAATATGAAAAAAAAAAGAAGCAAGGCAAAGACTTCCCCTATTAACACTCATACTTAACATAGCACTGGAGGTACACGGTCTAAATGCACCAATTACAAGACAGAGACTGTCAGAATAGATAAAGAAACAATACTGAATTACATATTGTTTACAAGAAAACCACCTTAAATATAAAAATACCTATAGATTAAAAGTTAAAATTTAAACAAAGATAAAATATGCTAACATAAATCAAAAGAAAGCTGGGCCGGCCCCGTGGCTTAGCGGTTAAGTGCCCGCACTCTGCTGCTGGCGGCCCGGGTTCGGATCCCGGGCGCGCACCGACGCACCGCTTCTCTGGCCACGCTGAGGCCGCGTCCCACGTACAGCAACTAGATGGCTGTGCAGCTATGACACTATCTACTGGGGCTTTGGGGGTAAAAAATAAATAAATAAAATCTTTAAAAAAAAAATCAAAAGAAAGCTGAAGTAGCTGTTGATTTTAGACAAAAGAGTAAATAGAAAAAGTAGCATTACATAATAATAAAATTTTCCAAGAAGGCATAGCAATCATATGTGTGGATGTGGATGTGGATGCATCTAACAGCAGAACATCAAAATATGAAACAAAACTGGTAGAACTGCTAAGAGAAATAGACAAACCCACTAATATAGTTGGAGACTTCAACAGCTCCCTGAATTATTGGTAGATCAAGGCAGAAAATCAATACAGATATAGTTGACCTGAACAGCACTATAAATTAAATTAATCTAATGATATTTATAGAATAATCTATTCAACAATAGCAGGATATACATTCTTCTCTACCTCATATGGGACATGCACCAAGATATACCACATTATGGGTCATAAACACCTTAAAAAAATTAAAAGAGTAAAAATAATACAAAGCATGCTCTCAGACCAAAATAAAATTAAATTAGAAATAAATAACAGAAAGAGATGGAAAATCCTCAAATATTTCAAGATTAAACAGTACACTTCTAAGGAACATATGGGTCTAAAGAAAAGTCTTAAGCTTAAATAAAAATATTTTGAACTGAATGAAAATAGAATTAAAACTTATCAAAATTTGTGGGATACAGAGAATCGGTACTTAGAGGGAAATTTATTAAGTGCATATATTAGAAAAGGAGAAAGATATAAAATCAATAACCAAACTTCCACCTTAAAATGTTAGAAAAAGAAAAGAAAATCAAAAGTAAGCAGGAGAAGAAAAGAAATAATAAAAAGTAGAGCAGATATCAATGGATTTGAAAACAGGAAAACATTAAAGAAAATGAATAAAACCAAAAGCTGGTTCTTTGAAAAGATCAATAAAATTGAGGAACATCTAGTCAAACTAACCAAGGAAAAAAGATAAGGCACAACTTACCAGTATCATAAATGAAAAAGGATCATGACTACTGATTCTGTGGACATTAAAAGAATAATAAAGGAACATTATGAAAAACTCTATGCCCACAAATTTGATAACCTAGATGAATGGACCAATTCCTTCTAAAACACAAACTCCTAAAACTCATACAAGGAAAAATAGGAAACCTGAATAGTCTTATGTCTATAAAAGGAATTAAATCAATAACCTTCCAAAAAAGAAAGTCCCAAACCCAGGTGAGTTCAGTGGTGAATTCTACCAAACATTTAACGAAAAAATTGTACGAATTCTCCACAATCTCTTCAAGAAAATAGAAACAGAGAGAACACGTCCTAACTCATTCTATGAGGTAAGCATTGCTCTGATACCAAAACACAATGGAGGCACTATAAAAAATTAAAACTACAGATCAGGATCTCTCGTGAAGGATAGGTTCAACAGTCCTTCACAAAACAGCAGCAAACTGAATCCAACAATGCATAAAAAAATTACACACCATGACCAAGTGGGAATTATTCCAGGTATGGAAAGCTCATTCAACATTAGAAAATCAGTCAGTGTAATCCACCAAATCAACTGGCTAAGGAAGTAAAATTATGTGCTTATATCAATTGATGCAGAAAAAGCTTTTGACAAAATCTATTCGTTATTTTAAAAACTCTCAGTGAGCTAGAAATAGAGGATAATTTCCTCACCTTGATAAAGAGCATCTACAAGAACACTTTAACATCTACAAGAACACTTTAACATCATACTTAATAGTGAGAAACTGGATGCTTTTCCCCTAAGATCAAGAGCAAAGCAAGAAATATTTCTCTCACCATTTATAAAATGGTACTGCCACTTTGGAAGACAACCGGCAATTTGCCCCAAAGCTAGAGTCTTAGAGTACAATATAGCAATAGTGTTCTTAGATATTTACTTACCTTATTTGAAAATTATGTTCACCCTAAAACCTGCACATGAATATATATAGCAGCTTTATTCATAATTGCCAAAAACTGGAAGCAACCAAGATGTCTTACAACAGATGAATAGATAAACTGTGGTACATCCATAAAATGAAATATGATTGAACTATAAATTAAATGAGCTGTCAAGGGGTTCAGAGAGGAGGTTTCATAGGTGAAGCACAGAGGGTTATTTGAGTCAGTGAAACTATTTGGTAAGATACTGTAATTATGGAAGCATGATACTATGCATTTGTCAAAAACCAAAGAACTTGATAGCACAACGAGTGAACTTTAATGTATACAAATTTTTAAAAATTTAGATGGTCTGGGCATCCCAGGATGGAATACAGAATATAATAAACAATCTAACCGTACTACAAGTGTACGAAGCAATCTCACTAAAGGAGGGGAAGGGGGGAAATGTGCTGACCTAAGTATCTTTGAAAATGAATGGAGATGGTCAGACTAAAAGCAAAAGGAACTGCACATGAGCAATGTACTCTTGTTGGTAAAGTCGTTTCCCACAGTGGAATGGGGTAGCAATCCTGATACTGATATGCATGTATACGGAAACTGGACACTTAAGTAAATGGGTGGCAAGTGATAGGAACCAAGTTTCTCACTGTTGGAGTCAGAGGTTGCGTCTAAGCAAGGGAAGGAGGTCAAAACAATCCAGGTGGCAATGGAATTGAGTTGGAGACATTATTGTGAACTTATTAACAAAAAGACAGAGATGCTTACATATAGAAATGTGTTATAGTTACTTTTATGTACACAGCTTAGTATACACACATCTATTTCCTTGCTCTGTAAACTGAGAGGGCCTACAAGCAATGACATACCAGTAGAAATGAGCACACCTCACAACCAGATCTTGGTTTCTAATATCATCTCAAATCAAAGGAATTGCTACTTTGAAGAAATGACTGACAAAAGAAATAGAAATAGAACAGGAAATGTACAAGATTGGCTTGGAGCATCTTGTTGTGCCAGAAAGTAAGAGAGTGTTAAAACAAAATAAATAAGTCAACAACAACAAAAAACAATGAAAGAGTCCCAATGTCCAAGGATAGATTAATTTGAGCAATAAAATAAATGAAGTGGTATTGGATTATAATTCAAAGTATAAGATAAATATCTGTGAGTCAACATTGATATAAATAATTTTTCAAATAAATAAATAATTGAGGGGCTGTTAGCTGGTGAGTGGAGGGAAGAGGGAAGAGCGGATAAATTCCAGAGAAGAGTGGAAAGCTAATAAGATGAGTGTGAATATGTACAGATAGTGAAGGCCAAGGATAGTGATAGACAGTGGTTCATAATTCTAAATAGAAAAGTAGGAGTTGTCAGATTGTATATATATTGTATTTACATGCCCAAATCCATTATCTCATCAAAATGCCAGCCTTTATAATTGTTTAAATTTAAACTATCAATTTGTTCATATTAACAGCCGCTTTTTCTCTGTATAAATATAAAAAATGCACAGCAATAGATTTCTTTTTTTTTTTTTTTTTGTGAGGAGATCAGCCCTGTGCTAACATCTGCCAATCCTCCTCTTTTTTTGCCGAGGAAGACGGCCCTGGGCTAACATCCGTGCCCATCCTCCTCCACTTTATATGGGACACCGCCACAGCATGGCTTGACAAAGCAGTGCGTCGGTGCGTGCCCGGAACCCGAACCAGCGAATCCCGGGCCGCCGCAGCGGAGCTCGCGCACCCAACCACTTGCGCCACCGGGCCGGCCCCAGCAATAGCTTTTGTGTATTTAAAATTCTCTTAAATGTATATATAATCTTACAAATTCGGGCTTTGAATTTCTTTCAAATTTCAGTAAATCTCTAATGGATCACACATCCCATAATTTCGTAAAGTATTGTTTTTTCTTTTATTGAAGCAACAATTAAAATATCACTTTCCCAAGTAGCCTTCTTAGAATAGTCACATAGAGATGACAACTTTCTCCAATGAAATCTAGAGGAAATAGGAAATTTCAATAGCCTCACATAAATTGTGCAAAGAATGTCTAGATCTTTACCACAATTATGCGATTGAATTCTTGACAATGATGAGAAAAAACTAAATTTAAAGCACATAATTTGTAATAATAATGACAGCCTTAATTTATTCAGGACCATTTATGGGCCATGTACAGCACTATTTGTGTTGCCTAATTTACAACCATCTTTCAAGATAACTAACCCTACCTCGGTATTGCACATAAGAAACCAAGGCCCTGGAAAAAAGGTAATCTGCTCCAGATCACAGAGCCAATCAATATCCACAGCTTTGGGATGCACTTCTGTCTGATTCCAAAGCCATTATTCTTTCTGTTACTTCTCACTGCCTTACAAAACATAATTATTTTAAATTTCCTATTGTTCACTTTCTTTAAGAATCTCCCTAGAATAAACATGGCTTTGTCCAAACTATCTAAAGAGTTTATAGATCAGGGAACACCGTCAGTCTGACTTGAGATTGCGGAGTAGTGTGTGCAGCCTCAGGAGCTGAGTGACACAGAGTGAGGTGGTGGGGGTGGGGAGGGCACTTTTCTTTTCCTTCAGGCTGACCTTGACCTTGGGCAGCTGGGGAGCATGCTGATTCTGGCCAGGGGATTTCAAGCGCGGGCTGTCTGTGTACATGAGCTATTGAAGAGATAATGTCTTTTTCTTGAAGATATGTGAAGAGGGAGAATCCCAAGTCCTTTGGAGAAATTATACGAGGATCCATCTGTAGTGTCCGTGGTGCACCGTTGGAGAGCAGCATCGCGTGGTGGAATGCAGTGCTATTTGAACTAGGAGGGACACCTCTTTAAGATCTATGCATGAAGTATGCTGCATCCCAAAGAAGGATGGTTGTCTGAAAGAAAGCACTTCTGTAATTGTTTGAGTTGTGACGTGTTCTCACACTTACGTTCACCAAACAACAATTTAACTTGAGATGTGGAGTTGAGAAGATATTCAGATGCTTAACCTACTGTGCCTTTCCATTTCCCTACACTGCTCTTGGCCTCAGTTCATGACAGAAATATGATAAATACAGTGCAAATCCTCCAAGGCAATGAGATGCTTCTCAGTCAATAGATGATAGTTGTTTTGCAGGAAAAAAAAAAAAATCAATTTCATTAGATAAAACTAAATGATGTATTCTTTGAGGTTTCTTTTTCTTTTTTTTAACTTTCTTGTGCACTAAATCAACATAAAGCAGAAGAATTAGTTAGCAATTAAATCATGTTTGGTCTTATATACATGGAAAGGAGTTTGAATTTTATCCTTATGGACCTTAGGAAGCCACTGTTAGGTTTCAATGGAAGATGGATGTTAAAAGCTTTGATTTATCAGAAAATCACTCTGATGATCAAGCAAATAGAAAAATCTCCTAAAACAAGCTGATCCGACTGCTCTTCTCTCAGCCTGAAACTATTTCTACATTCCAGAGGTTTCTGGGAGTGGTAGCCTCAATGGATTCACAAAAGACACTCCCTACTCCTCCAACTTAAAATAGGACACTTTTTATGGGAATTGACAAAACTCCAATACCAGCCTCCTGAAATACACGCTTGTAGGGAGATCCCAAAGTAATCTGAAAGACAGTTAAATTTTGAAATGAAATTGTCATAAAGAGAGACAGGTTAGGGCATGTATCAGTCATAAAATAAATGCTTAATTAGGTACTATCTTACGGCTGAATCAGGAAGTTCCTCAGAACCATGAATGTAATTGTTAGTTGAGAATGGCTGAGGAGAGACCGCCCCCTGACCAGACCAGGGGCTGGAGCAGCAAAGCCTTGCCACCGAACTCAGATGAGGAGAGAAGACTGGGGTCCAGGAGGACAGAGAGACTAGGAAGCAGGGTGTGCATTTGACTGCAGCAAATGGTAGAAAACACTGACTACAAAACCTGAGGTTATAGAGCGTTGTTTCTGGGTGCTGGCAGCAGAGCTTGAGATGGACTGGGAACTAAAGGCACAGGGTTGAGTGAGACAAATTCAGGACTCCACATTTCATGAATATAGAAGACTCATTATTATGCATTCCCTGTGAAGTTGACACATGAAGTCAAAAGGCAAAAAATGCAATACAAGAGCAACTGAAAAAGAAAAAGAAAAGAACATTAGATTGTACTCTGATCTGTGCCAAAATGCATAGAAATACAAAATTGTTTTCATTAATGTGCTAAGTGAGAATAATTTTAATAAATATGCACATAACACCATGCTAATGTATGGATTTTACATGCTTATAGACGTATAAAACAAACAGTTATACTCATTGCAATCTGTATTGTGTGGGAGGGAGTCCATGGCACTTCTTGTACTAAAAAATACTTGAAACAATTAGGAATTTCAAATTCTGGGACATAATTTTAAAGGAGTAATTTCTGCTCATGTCAACATTTGTTATATCCTGTGAGTTTCTTGAGAACTCTTTTCACTATCTTGGGGTATTGTTACTAGAAGGAGAAAAAATCTAATTTAGCAAGGTTCTGAAATGCACATGTTTAAACATTTTTCTTCTCTTTTTCTTTAAAATTTAAAGATTCACATTGTGAATTATACAGCTTACTGACAGAGTGGTCTATGGTGAAATTAATGAGAATTTCTGTAAACTCTTAATGAAGTTAAACATGGAGATGATAAGAAAAACAAGAGGCAAGGATGTTTGAACACAAGAGTACTAGGACCAAGGGTACAGCCTAAGAAAAAACAAATGAGTTTGGTAAAAACTGCAATTACCTTAGTCAAACAGTTCAAAGGAGTGAGTGTATGCATAGTTTAAATTGCGAAAAGATTGAAGAAAATGGAAGGGGAATCTTGAATGGGTAACCTCTAAGTAAAATAGCATGCATTTTCTACTGACCAGATAGACTTTTAATGGTGATTCTATTTTCATCTAAAGCATTTGAATAAAAAGAAATGCATACAGAAGGAGCTAGAACTGGATAATGGTGAGATAATTGGTGCATCATTTCAGAAACTCAGAAAGTTATGTAATTCTCTGGATTTTTAGCAAAAAGAAAATATGTATTTTTAGTCAATGTGTGTAGAAAATAGATATTGTTTCACCAGCAAACTCTTACATAAAACATTGTAAACTACTGCCTAAATCTAAAATGCAACATTATTAGAAGAGCTTTACCACAGAATGGGTGGTAATTGCAATCTGATCAGATGGCTATAGCTATGTCTGTCTTATTGTTTTTACTAAAACTCAAATTAAAATCCTCTATGCAGGCATATTTATAAAATACATTTATGATAAGTATTTTTTCAATAATAAAAAAGCAAAAGTTCCATGTCTCACAATACCTGCTTATCAAGATAATTAAGGTAACTCCGTATTATTTAATAATATATATGTTTAATGTCATAAGAAAAGTTATTCAATACACTTTTAAGTGAAAAAATTTAGTAACAGAGCAATGTATATAGTAGACGACACCATTGCAGGAAGAGGGACCTAGAACAGCAATGCCTCAGAGAACTTTCTGTGGTGATGGATAAATTCTGTAATCCGCACCACCCAATGTGGTAGTCACCAGTCACATGTGGCAACTGAGCACTTGACAGTGTAGCTAGTATGACTGGGGAACTGAGTTTAAATTTTATTTAATTGATTTTAAATTATATTTAAAGAGTCATATATGACTTGTGGCCTAACTTATTGGGAAACACAGATCTAGAATGTAGGTTAAATTTTCTTTTCTGTGAATATCGAAACTTTAGATAATCACAAAAATTAATGAAAAGATAAACAGAAAATTGTTCACAGTGATTTTCTATATGTGATGATCTTATGAATGACTTGATTTTATTTCTGAGTCTTCTCAGTATTTTTCGTAATAGTCAAAATAAACCATATATTTATATAAACATGCAGACATGAATATGCATACCTATATATGTGGAAGAAACAATAAATATGAGGAAAACTGTAAATTGACAATGTTAGAATCCAGTATCAGTTTCTAATGAGGCAGCAGAAAAAAATGTTGACCACATTCAAAAATCTCCTGGCTACAGTATTTTCTAGATGACATGTCAGGATGTATGTCTCTTTTTCAAAATCAGAGTATTTGTGGCTTATTAGCCTCACTGACCTCTTTGATATCCAAGTTCTTAAAGTCCTTTATATCTATTTTGCAAGATTAAATATTCATTTAGTCTTTTTACTTCTATAGTATCTCAATATTCTCAAATTCCTCTATGTTTTTTTGTAACCAGTTCGTTTGCGTATGTAGAATTCGAGATTACTCATTGCTTAGTAACTGGTCATCTCAGGAAACAGGTAAAATAACTTAGATATGCACTCAAGGACTGATTTGTAAGATACTTATCATATAATCAGAAGGAACACTGTCTTGAAGATAGAATTTCTTCCAAGCCTAGGTGTCCTTATATGGTGCAATGTATAGGATGATATATTTTATTACTTTCTTGCTTTTAAACTTCATTTCTTTCTTTCACTTTTCTCCTCTTCCTCTACTTCCTTCTCATCTCTTCCTTGTTTCCATTTTCTTTTTATTGCATCTTTTTCTTTTTCTTTGATAGCATGTAGCATAATATAGTGAAAATGTAAGATTACCTTTAAAATGGAAAATACAAGAGGAAATGAGATTAATATACTAAATTTTAGTTATATTTTCTGTACATAACTAGTTATACTAGTTGTAACACTGTTATACCATATTGGCTATAAATAATGTAAAAAATTATAGAAAACATAGGAAATGGGCAAAAATTTTAAAGTATGTGTTAAATCAGTTCTAGAGATGTAGAAATCCATAACCTAACAACCTTATATGAAACTTATTGAAGGAAAAAATCTAGAAGAAGAAATTATGCACGTTAAAGGATGCATGGACAGATGAACGAGTCAGAACCCCTTGATTTGTCAGTGACAAAGAGAGATGAGTTCACTAGACAAACACATCTTGAAGTGCACAGTTCATGGCAGGCATTGGTCTAGTCACTGCATCCTTGTTCTCATTAAGTGTGCATTCTTTGGGAGGATTGTAAATATGTTGATGAAGCTGATATCTCAGTGAACCTCACAAATCCCAACTTGTTTATTGATCATTACCCAGGTTTGTTGTCCTATAGCTACCTGGCACAAAATTGATGCTATATGAGTTTTTGTTAACGAAATATATGTCATAATAATGGCTAGGTAAGCCATGTCATTTTTTTTATTTTAGACATTAGGTTTTCAACATCTTTGCTCTAGAATCCTGCACGATGAATTAAAAGTAATTGTCTTCTCAATTAGCTCCTGAATACTTCTCTAGGGGTTTCTGTCCATCCCGATGATATGTTTACAATAAGTTCGATACAGTGAACAGTAAGACTGCACAGGATTAGAGAATTTGAAAGTCCCTACTTTGTTTGTGGTTTCCTCTTGTTAAAAATGCCAAGTTTTTGACTTCAATTCAAACCATACCAGTTTTTTGAAATTTCACTTGACTTTTTTCTCTAACATTGTCTTTCTTATATGCCAATACTTTATTTTTTTACAAAAAAAGATGAGCAGACATTTAATAAAGAATACTTAAAAAACAAGTACAAAATTATGTTTAATGACTTCCCTATCATCATCTATACAAATGTTTTACATCTTTGTTTTGTTTTGTGTTTTTTTTTTGATTGCAGAAACATTGGTTTAGAACATTAAATAAATTTCATGTATCCAACATTGTACTTCTATTTTTGCATAGATTACATCATGTTCACCACCCAAAGACTAATTACAACCCATCACCGCACGCACGTACCTAATCATCCCTTTCAGTCTCCTCTCTCACCACTTCCCCTCTGGTAACCACCAATCCAACCTCTGTCTCTATGTGTTTGTTGTTTTCTTTATCTTCTACATATGAGTGAGATCATATGGTATTTGACCTTGTCCCTCTGACTTATTTCACTTAGCATAATACCCCCAATGTCCATCTGTGTTGTCACAGATGGCTGGATTTCATCGTTTCTTATGGCTGAGTAGTATTCCATTGTGTATATATACCACATCTTCTTTATCCATTCATCCCTTCATGGGCACTTAGGTTGCTTTCGAGTCTTGACTATTGTGAATAATACTCAATGAACACAGGGGTACATGTATGGTTATGCACACATGTTTTCACGTTCTTTGGATAAACACTTAGCAATAGCATAGCTGGATCATATGGTAGTTCTATTCTTAATTTTTTGAGGGATCTCCATACTGTTTTCCGTAATGGCTGCACCCACCAACATTGTATGAGAGTTCCCTTCTCTCCACATCCTCTCCAACACTTGTTGTTACCTGGCTTGTTAATTATAGCCATTCTGATGGGCATGAGGTGATATCTTATTGTAGTTTTGATTTGCATTTCCCTGATAGTTAATGATGTTGAACATCTTTTCATGCGCCTGTTGGCCATCAGTATATCTTCTTCAGAGAAATGTCTGTTCAGGTCTTTTGCCTATTTTTTAATTGGGTTGTTAGTTTTTTTGTTGTTGAGATGCATGAGTTCTTTATATATTTTGGAGATTAACCCCTTATCAGATGTATGGTTTGCAAATATCTTCTCACAATTGTTAGGTTGTCTTTTCGTTTTGTTGATGGTTTCCTTTGCTGTGTAGAAGCTTTTTAGTTTGATGTAGTCCCATTTGTTTATTTTTTCTCTTGCCCAGTCAGACATGGTACTTGAAAATATGTTGATAAGACCAATGTCAAAGAGCGTACTGCCTATGTTTTCTTCTAGAAGTTTCATAGTTTCAGGTCTTACATTCAAGTCTTTAATCCATTTGGAGTTAATTTTTGTGTATGGTGTAAGATAAAGGACTACTTTCATTTTTTGGCATGCGGTTGTCCAGTTTTCCCAACACCATTTATTGAAGAGACTTTCCTTTCTCTATCGCATGTTCTTGGCTTGCTTGTCAAAAATTAGCTGTCCACAGATGTGTGGGTTTATTTCTGGCCTCTCAATTCTGTTCCATTGATCTGTGTTTCTGTTTTTGTGCCAGTACCGTGATGTTTTGGTTACTATAGCTTTGTAGTATATTTTGAAATAGGGGAGTGAGAAACCTCCAGCTTTGTCCTTTTTTGTCAGTATTCCTTAGGCTATTCGGGATCTTTTATTGTTCTATATAAATTTTAAGATTCTTTGTTCTATTTCTATGAAAAATGTTGTTGGAACTTTAACAGGGATTGCATTGAATCCATAGATTGCTTTAGGGAGTATGAACATTTTAACTATGTTAATTCTTCCAATCCAAGAGCATGAAATATCTTTCCATTTCTTTGTGTCTTCTTCAATATCTTTCAAAAATGTTTTATAGTTTTCATTGTACAGATTTTTCACCTCTTCAGTTAAGTTTATTCCTAGGTATTCTTTTTGTTTCAATTGTAAATGTGATAGTCTTAAGTTTTCTTTCTGCTGCTTCATTGTTAGTGTATAGAAATGTAACTGATTTTTGTATGTTGATTTTGTATCCTCCACTTTACCGTATTCATTTATTATTTCTAAAAGTTTTTTGGTGGATTCTTTAGGGTTTTCTATATATAAAATCATGCCATCTGCAAATAGTGACAGTTTCACTTCTTCCTTTCCAATTTGGATACGTTTTATTTCTTTTTCTTGCCTGATTGCTCTGGCTAGGACTTCCAGTACTATGTTAAGTAGGAGTGGTGAAAGTGGGCATCCTTGTCTGGTTCTTGTTCTTAGAGGGATAGCTTTGAGTTTTTCACCATTGGAAAGGATGTTAGTTGTGGGTTTGTCATATTTGGCCTTTGTTATGTTGAAATACTTTCCTTCTATAGCCATTTTATTCAGTTTTTAAATAAATGGATGCTGTATCTTGTCAAATGCTTTCTCTGCATCTCTTAAGAGGATCATGTGCTTTTTATTCTTCATTTTGTTAATGTTGATTGATTTGCAGAGGTTGAGTCATCCCTGCATCCATGGAATAAATCCCACTTGATCGTGGTGTATGATCTTCTTAATGCATTGCTGTATTTGATTTGCTAGTATCTTGTTGAGGATTTTTGCGTAGATATACATCAGTGATATTGATCTGTAATTTTCTTTTTTTGTGTTGTCCTTGTCTGGTTTTGGTGTCAGGGTAATGTTGGCTTCATAGGATGAGTTAGGAAGCTTCCCATGTTCTTCAATTTTTTGGAAGAGTTTGAGAAGATAGGTGTTAGTCTTCTTTGACTATTTGATAGAATTTACCAGGGAAGCCATCTGGCCCTGGACTTTTATTTTTTGGGAGACTTTTGATTACTGTTTCAATGTCCTTACTGGTGACTGGTCTATTCAGATTCTCTATTTCTTCTTTATTCAGTTTCGGAAGGTTGTATGATTCTAAGAATCTATCCATTTCTTCTAGATTATCCAATTTGTTGGCATATAGCTTTCATAGTATTCTCTTACAATCTTTTTATTTCTGAGGTGTCTGTCATAATTTCTCCTCTTTCATTTCTGATTTGATCTATTTTAGCCTACTCTCTTTTTTTCTTTGTGAGTCTAGCTAGAAGTTTGTCAATTTTGTTTATCTTTTCAAAGAACCAGCTCTTGGTTTCATTGATTCTTTCTTGCTTTCTTTTTTTTTTTTTTTAGTCTCTATTTCACTTATTTCTGCTCTGATTTTTATTATTTCCCTCCTTCTACTGATTTGGGGCTTTGTTTGTTCTTCTTTTTCCAGTTCCTTTAGGTGTGCTGTTAGATTGTTTATATGAAACTTTTCTTCTTTGTTGAGGTGGGCCTATATTGCCATAAACTTCCCTCTTAAAACCACTTTTGCTGTATCCCATAAATTCTGGCATGTTGTATTTTCATTTTCATTTGTCTAAAGGTATTTTTTGATTTATCCTTTGATTTCTTTGTTGACCCAATTGTTCAGTAGCATTTTGTTTAATATCCACATATTTGTGGCTTTTCTGATTTTCTTCCTATAGTTGATTTCTAGTTTCATACCATTATGGCCAGAAAAGATGCTTGGTATTATTTCAATCTTGTTAAATTTATGGAGATTTGTTTTGTGGCCTAATATGAGGTCAGTCCTGGAGAATGTTCCATGTACATTTGAAAAGAATGTGTATTCTTCAGTTTTTGGATGGAATGTTCTGTATATATCTACTAAGTCCATCTGGTCTAGTGTGTCATTTAAGACCAACGTTTCCTTATTGATCCTCTGTTTGGCTGATCTATCCATCAGTGTAAGTGGAGCATTAAATCCCCCTAGTATTTTTGTGTTACTGCCTATTTTTCCTTTTATATCTGTTAATAATTGCTTTATATATTAATGTGTTCGTATGTTGGGTGCATAGATATTTACATGTGTTATATCCTCTTGTTGGATTGTTCCCTTGATCATTACAAAGTAGTGCCTGTCTTTATCTCTTGTTACAGTTTTTGGTTTAAAGTCTATTTTGTCTGATATAAATATTGCTACCCCAGCTTACTTTTCATTGCCATTTGCATGGAGTGTCTTTTTCCATCCTTTCACTTTTAGTTTGTGAGTGTCTTTAGGTCTGGGGTGTGTCTCCTGTATGCAATGTATATATGGGTCTTGTTTTTTTAATCCAATCAGCCATCCTATGCCTTTTGATTAGAGTATTTAGTCCATCGACATTTAAAGTAGCTGTTGATAAGTATGTTACCACCATTTTATAACTTCTTTTCTGACTGTTTTAGTAGTTCTTTTCTGTTCCTTTCTTCTTCTCTTGCTCTCTTCCCTTGTGGTTTGATGGCTTTCTTTAGCATTATGTTTGGGTTCCTTTCTCTTAGTTTTTTGTGTATATATTATAGGTTTCAGGTTTGTGACTACCATGAGGTTCATATATAATAACCTACGTATATAGCAATCTATATTACATTGATAGTCTCTTTAGTTTGACCTCTTTCTAAAAGCTCTACTCTTTTACTCCCCTCCTCCCACATTTTATGTTTTTGATATCATATCTAACCCCTTTTTTGCATTTCTTTCTGTTAGTCTTTTATCATGGAAATAGATAATTTTTTCCTATTTGTGGTCTTCTCTTTCCCCCTTATATAAGTCCCTTTAGCATTTCTTGTAGTACTGGTTTCTTGGTGATAAACTCCTTTAATTTTTGCTTGTCTGGGGGACTCTTTATCTCTCTTTCCATTCTGAATGATAACCTTGTTGGGTAGAGCATTCTTGTGTGGGAGATCAAAATTGATCACCTCAAAATATGTCTCTTTACCTTGATTATTTTCTCTGAAGGACATTTGACCTTCCCTCCCAAACTGCCTAAAGAATTTAACATAGAAGGCCTGTTCCAGGAAGGAACCACTCCCATATGATAGTTGTAGTATCATATGTAAAATAGATGTGATAAGTAAGGCACCAACAAGCCCATCTTATCAAAAGTTCTTTTTCTCTGGCCACATTCTCTATAGGTGGCCCTGTAAAGACTTGTCTGACAAATATTTGCATTTCCATCTCCATGTGAATTGTTTTCCTCCCCTCTGAAATCCCAAACCACTACCCAAATACCCTCCTTATCTTGAGCTGGAAAATACTTAAGCAAGTAACTTAATCAGAATGATGAGTTGCTCAGTTTCTATTTTCTGAGTTTCTCCCATGTTAAATATTATAAAGCTTTGCTTGATTTTCTTCTGCTATTCAGTCTTATAAGTCAATTTAATTTGTAGCCCAACCAGAAAGGACCCAGAGTGCGTAGAGGATAGTCTTCCATCCCTTCACTTGGCTGTAGATTTTTTCCTTTTAGCACTTTAAATATATCATGCCACTCTCTTCTAGCCTGTAAGGTTTCTGCTGAGAGGTCAGCTGATAGACTTATGAGGTTTCATTTGTATGTAACTTGTTGCTTTTCTCTTGCAGCTTTTAGTATTCTCTCTTGATCTTTAATTCTGGGCATTTTATTTATGATGTGTCTTGGTGTGGGCCTCTTTGGGTTTATCTTGTTAGGTGCTCTCTGTGCTTCCTGTACATGGATGTCTGCTTCCTTCCTTAGGTGAGGAAAGTTTTCAGCTATTACTTCTTCAAAAATAGCCCCTTTGTCTCTCTCTTCTCCTTCTGGGACACCTACAACACAGATGTTACTGTGCTCAATGTTGTCCCAGATGCCCCTTAGACTGTCCTCACTCTTTTTAATTCTTTTTCTTTTACGTGTTCAGCATGGATGATTTCCTCTAGTCTTTCATTCAGCTTGCTGATCTGTTCTTCTGTATCATCTATTCTGCTCTTGAGTCCCTCTAGTGGATTTTTCATTTCCAGTATTATGTTCTTCATTTCTGATTGGTTCTTTTTTATATCTTCCATTTCTTTGTTGACATTCTCACTGAGTTCATCTGTTCTCCCAAGATCACTGAGCATCTTTATGACTCTGTTTGAACACTTTGTCAGATAGATTGCTCATTTCTGTTTCATTTAGTTCTGTTTCTGGTGTTTTGTCCTGTTCCCTTACCTGGAACATATTCCTTTGCCACCTCATTTTGCCTCTTTCCCTGTGCTTGTTTCTATGTATTAGGTAGTTCAGCTACATCTCCTGATCTTGGAAAGGTGACCTTATGTAAGTGATGCCTTATGAGGCCCAGCAATGTGCTTCCCTCTCATCACCAGTTCCAAATGTTCCAGGAGTGACCCTTGTGTGAGTTACATGTCTTTGTGTTGTGGCAGGGTTGCTCTTGCTGTAGGTTCCCAGGGAGGCTGAGCTGTATCCCTGGCCAGCTGGTTGTAATGTTCAGCTGTGTGTGCTTGTTGCAGACCCTTCAGTCTCTATCAGGTGTGGGGAGCCCCAGAAGTGTTGGCTGCAAGGTCTAATAGCAAATTCCTGTTGCAGTTTTTCTGTCAGTGAGTAGTCTCCCAGCATGGCTGGTTGTTAGGCTCAGGGGCTTACAATCGCTATAGGCCTCTGACCTATATGGGTCTTGTCAGCTCTCTGAGGATTGCAGCTGGGTGAGGCTGGCCCCAGGTACAGGAGCACCCAATTGTTTCAGGCTGTGGAAGGTGAGACTAATCCCCTATGTGGCCATTTGAGAAGCACAAGTCTTCTGCAGCTGACAAGCCCCACCATCCTCAGGGCCACATACACCATCAACACAGTCCTGTTCCGTGCACATGCCCTGACGTCCTGAAGAGGACCCAGTCTCTCCAAGGCAGGAGCCCCACTCACTCCACCAATGCCCCACACTCTCCACCCACTCCTTGCACATGCCCTGACCCACAGAGGTAGACCCACTTGCTAGGCTGCAGAGAATCCAGGCACCCTGCCTATGCAAGCCCACAAGTTGCCTGAGGGCTTGTTGCTGGGTGGGGCCCGTCCCTAGGGTGGGCTGCTTGCCTTGGCTGAGCTGGATTAAATCAGTGCTCTAGTGGGGCAGACCCTGGGCCAGCAGGCCAGGGGGCGAACTCCAATAGAGTCTGCCAGCATCTGTGTCAGCACGCCTGCACCCTGTGACAACAATGGCCATCGCCAATGTCTCAGTCCCTGGAGAGGTTTCACTTCTCACTGAGATGTATCCAGAGCCTATCAGGTAAGTCTCTTTTTGCCAAAGGACTGTGCACCTTTCTTTCTGGTGATTTTAGGTTGCTTTCTGAAATTGGTGAATTTGAGCATGGGCCCTTTAAGAGCTGGCTTTAATTTCCTTATGTCCCAGCTTTTCTGGGGGTATTCCTGATTGTTGTTAGTAGCCAGCAAAGCCAGATATTATGCCAGATGAGCACAACTCATCTTGGTTGTACTGGGTCCAAAAAATGCTTATAGTGGCAATGCTCCCCAGCTCAGGTCCCCACTCCTCCAGGGAAGGCTGGGTGCCTTTGGATTGCTCCCTGGTGGCTGTGAAGCACTGTGGCTTGTGAAGGTGGCATTTTTCTTGCTGAAGGGAATTTCTGCCTCTTCCACCTCAATTAAGATTGTTGTTTATTGCAGGCGTTCCTCTTATCCAGTTTTCAGTTATCTCTCAGGGGTAATTGTTCCAAAAGTACTTGCAGGTCTGCTGTGTCCATGGCAGGAGGTGAGTTCAGAGTCCACCTATGCTGCCATCTTGACTTCTCTCCTGCCAATAGTTTCTTTAGTTTTTTTTTTCATGGTATAAATTTCTAATACTTTCCAAAAGTATGGGAATGTACAAGTCTAGAACACCTTCCCTTTTTCTAAGGATCTGTTTTAAAATTACTTCATAAAGACAATTATCTGTCCAATCACGTTAACTATACCCTAAACTATTAGCAGAAATTAATAGGCTTTTAAAAAAATTCACCAAGATTCTAAAATTTGGAAAAACTGATTACATCCTTGCCTGAAAATCTTTCCTGTTGTTTTATGTTTAAATGACCCTTTTCACAACTAGAAGTAAATATTGTCAAATAGAGGAAAAGAAGAATGTTGGAGAAAAGTAAGAGAACACATAATTCAGCACTGGTTAAGCCTTTCTTGGTTTGGGACACTTGAAGAATGATTTCTAGAGGCTTGCTTAGAATCTTAGGGATGTCAATAAATGTTCTATAAAATAGTAGGCACTCCCTTTCATTCTGGTAGAAAACTTTGTTTTAATCTATACTAAAGTCAGAGCAAACTCAAGGTCACTACTGGACTTATGCCTCCTACAGAATTCTATTTTTCCATAAGGCTTAGGAAAGAGAACAGACTGTAACTACAGTATCCAAAGGAACCTCAGTTCTCACACTTCCAGTATCTCTTTGCACTTAGCGTGCTTATCTGCAAAGTACAATGTTTCATTTCAATGGAATATTTGACACATAGGCTCAATAGTTCTCCCACTCATATTTTACTTTAATTATGATGCTTACAATGTACAATCATTTCCTTTATTTCTAAATAGCCTTTTTAAAGGAAATCAAAGTCTGACCAAATTTGGACTGCAATGCGTTTTTAGTATTAGTGGTGACATCAAATATTTACTCATTATGCTCTGTTAACCCTTCAGTCACAAATTCCAGCCATAGTGACCATACATAACCCACTTTTCCTGATGCTCTAACTTAAACTAAGTTTGGCAAATCTAAAGAGAGCCTTCTTCTGGTTTAAGCCCTTGGGCCCACATTGTGCTTCTGTCACAGGAGTGAAGATAAGAGGGACTAATTAAAAGTCCAATGAATGTGCCAGGGTTAAAATCACAGACTCTGCTCATTAACAGTCGTTTACCTAAGGATATTTCCAAAGAATTCTTTCAATGTCTGAAAAGAACAAAAACTGAAGAGGGGAGGGAGATATAACTTGAGAGGAGCATTTATAAATATTTTATGCTAGAAGTATGATTTTTAAAAAAATTCACTGATACCATCAATGGAGGAATCCAGATGTAAGTAGAATTTCAAATATTGTTTTTTTTATCATGTGTGCATGTTTGCATGTGTGTATGTATGAGTGTATGTGTGTTTTAAAGGGGGAATATCCTCTCTAGATCTAAAGAGTAGAAAAAGAAATAGGAAAAAAAATCAGAGCCATTTTGTTAATTGTCTTTTTCCTGCTGTTTCCATGGTAACCCTGGCTGCCAGACCTCTCCGCAGAGTGACAGTCCCACAATTCACACACTATACTCTTTCAAGCACAATGAGTGGCCGTGAAAGAGGCCGAACAGGCACCATTCAGGAAGCATGTGATATCTACTCAATGCACTACCTTTCATCCACATTTTCCAAATTGCAGTTAATTTAATTCTAAACAAATGGCTAAGGGTACAAATGAGGATTAGAAGGAAAAGAACATCTTGAGCTCTAATGGGAATGGTTTGTGTGAAGAACAATATAGCACTTTCTTCTGTTGCCAAGAAAGCTGGATGTAAAGATGCACTTTCCCTCTTCAACGGAGGCCTCCATTTAGACTCTATATCAACAATGAGAACCATGGCAGAAAATTTCTTGGCAAAATACAGTTTATGTAGGTTTTGGCTTTCCATGTGGAAACACATTTGATACAGTATGAAGTAATTTCATTTACTATGAAATAAAATATAACATCAGACTCTTTACTGACATTTAGGAGCTACCAGTTTTCATAAAGTTCCATTTTTCTCAAATTTTAACATCTTTCAAAGTACAAGAGAAGAAAAGCAGTTAACTATAAAGTTCCTGTAACCAAATACAGGAATTACCTTGATTCAGTCTAGAGTTGCTTGTGATTTCTCTGTTTAAATGTCAGTAAAGTAGGCCATGGTCATTTGAAAAATAAAATAGAACAAGGAAAGGTAAAATGGTATCCCTACAAGCTAGTTCATACTATTTGAATGAAAAAACCGTGAAAGAATCATCTCCCATGTTCATGTAGTTTTTCAGACAAATGTCTCAGAATACTCAGGAAATTTCATCTTAATACAGCATATATAAATTGATATTTCTAATTATTAAAAGATTTTAAGATAGTATTTTTATTCCATTGGTAGGCTTTATGTGTTAAAATGTCATAACAATTTGATTAGATGTACACTAGTCAGATATCAAACTTAAAATTCCATATTCAATATCACAAATTCACCTCTAAGCACATCTGTATTTCTTCTGTTACATTTAACTTTCTAAAAAACCATTCTTATTTATGCTTACTAATCTGGGAAAAAGAATCCAAATGAATTTGCTAATAGTCTTTGTCTCTGTTACAACATAGTTCTGTTTGAAATAGGAGCATATCTGTAAACTTATCTTCACCACTATGATGATTACACAATATGCTTTCAATCCAAGTTAGTTATTTGAAAGGTACCACATTGGTCTTCACAGAGTTGCCATGATTTTAGACTCTAGTAGTTTCAGAAGAATACACCTTTATTTAGTTCTGATTTGTCAAATATCAGGCAATCTATAAAGAAATGAGATTTGTAATGACTTTGGTTTTTAAGCGGATTAGTCCCAGGTCTTCCATATGAATTGTCCTAAATCTTTGGAGAAATTTAAATGACACTAGGATCATAGCATTTCAGATGTTTGACAAAGGTCTTAAAATTCTTCCTTTTTTACTCATTTCTTCTACTTTTTTTCTCAACCTTAGGGTTGACAACCTACAGTAGTTGAAATGCACTGGACAAAAGGTCATTTTCCTCATGTATAAGGGCTGGTATCGGATGTTACCTTGTGAAAAAGCCGAGTTTGATATAGAGATTTGGGTGGGGAGCCACTTCTCCTATTATTTCTGAAAGTTTTGATCTGCTACATGAAATCTTGATGGTTTTCTTATGAAGGAGGCGTAGAAATGGATACCTTTAGTGAATAGTTACTTTTAGTGTCTAGGAGACTGATAATATCATTTCAAAAACATCTGGCACTGGGCAGAGGTGAAGGGCATGCCACTGTCAGAGGGCCACCTGCTCCCACCATGCCCTCAGCTTTGTTTACTTGTTTTCAAGCCTGTGTCCCCATGGAACTAACACATACCATGGGGATTTCAACTGCTTAGAGGAGTCAGAAAAACCTGTGTTTAATCACTGCGAAGCCCACCCCTGTGTGTTATTGTATATCTTGAGGGAGAATGGGAGGAAGAGTAATTGCCCTATCAATATTATTTTTAAAATCCATGAATCCATGGATTTTTAAAATCCTACTTTTTCGTAATCTTCTAAAAGAAAAAAAGCCTATGTTAAGTACTTAGAAGTCGTCTACACAGGGAGAAGCACAAGTAAAAGATGGTTACTACCAAGAAAGTGTTACAATGCCTGAAGAAAGTTCACTATCAACAGATAGTTTGAGAAGAGAGTCTAGTGACTTGATAATGGGTGCTGGCTTATCCAGCTGCCCCAAGTCTATCCACATTCCTTAGTGATGTCTCTCATGGCTATTTCTCTTTAGGAAAGAAAATTTTCCTGGACTGGATTTTAATTGAAAAAGATTAAAAATGACATCATTTTGTACAAAAAAAGAGGAAGAGAACATCGCAGGAGCACCGGGAATTGTCCCATGACAGATCGGTCACATGTCCCACCACTGGATGCAGTAGTTTATTTTCTCCCAA
The DNA here is from genome assembly GCF_020826845.1 of Diceros bicornis minor. Classification (NCBI taxonomy): domain Eukaryota; kingdom Metazoa; phylum Chordata; class Mammalia; order Perissodactyla; family Rhinocerotidae; genus Diceros; species Diceros bicornis. Next base: position 34,507,384 of record NC_080775.1, read on the forward strand.
AAGAACAAGTGGTCAAATTCTTCCACAAAGGATACCAGTGTTTAAGGATTCTTGGGGACCCACAAATGAATAGACTGAGGAAAATCTTGAAATAGTAGGCCGCACTGAGCAGGTACTTGTCTAAGTGCATTTTTTTCTGGGGAGAGGGTCGAATTTTATACAAATCTCAAAAGCTGACATTACCCGAGAGTGTGAACATTACTGGTTTGCAGAATATTAACAAAATCGGTGTTAAAATCACTGTGTTAGATGTGATTTCTTTAGTTTCCATTTCCCAGAGGAACTGAAAACACCGTCACCATAAAAATTACAAACTTACACTTAGTTCAGTAAGTTCCTTAAAAATAAAAACATATGGTGTTTGTCATGTATTTGTTAGGAATGAGTGCCCTTGACCTCTTTCTCACACTTGGTCCAAAAAAAGAGAAAAGTCACTAAACTCAGAAGCTTTCTGTTAAGTTAATGGTAATTCAGAAGTGATTACATAATGTTTCTGTGATTATATAATGTTTTTTATTAACACTATTGAGCTCACACAAAAGCAACACTGAGAATGAAGACTGAATGTCCTCTGTCACTTTAGGGCACAGATATGAGTCTTTAATCTTACAATGTCGCTATTCTCAGAAATGGACCTTCTGGCCTATTTAAACCTTATTTTGAAACTAATAAAGAACAGCTGAAAATCTTCGTCTTTAGAAAAGATGGAGAAAAAACAAGGCCGAATCCCATGGCATTGTCATTATGGGTACATTAACTCCCTATAATAGGGAAATATGGGTCCCTGGGACCATCCCAAAGCTGCAGCAAACTCTGACCAAACAGCAGATGTTTGTGAATTTAACTTGTCATTTTTAAAGACAGTATTTAATTGTTTCCCTTCATTCAGGCAACAAATAGCTCTTTTACCAAAGAAAGTCAGTGTTACTCAAATTCTTTCTGCCAAAAAAGTGCTAATATTTTGTTTTAGAGGAAGATATCAATTACTGTTGGTCTTGGTAGCCATGTGTGTATGTTAAAACAATTAGGATAGCAAGAACTTATCTGCACATCCAATTACTCGAATGATACTATCAACAAAGACATGGGATGAAGAACTACAAAGTCCAAACTTGATCTCTTAGTGGCAATATGGTTTTGAATATTTCTATACAAAATAGTCTTTAAAATGACTTTGTTTCAAATACATCTCTGTAATGTTTTCTCTCATTTACCAACATTCTACTAGTCAACTCTTGGTTATTTAGGTCTTTATTTTCTATGCAATTTGTTGTTCTTTTCAGCTATTCAGGCATTCTGCCATTTTTAGAAGATAAAATGGAATGAAACAAAAATCTGTTGATTTGCTATATTGTTCTAATTACTGATGAAGAACAAATGTGTAATTTTTACACTATCAATTCACTTTATTAATGGTCTCGTTCCTTTTAAGAAACACATGCATGGGTTTGTCATTCCCTAGGCAAGGTTCTAAGTGCTTTGCATACATAAACTCAATTAATCTTCATAACAGATGATCCTTGAGATTTTCCTTGAGATGGAGGCAATGATTACCCATATTCTACAGATAAGTGAAAGAGGATTTACAAACTTTAAGTAGCTTGTTCAAAGTCACAAAGCAAATCATACTGCCAGGATTTGAAATCAGGCAGTGTAGTTCAGAAGTTCTGAGCTTTTAACAGCCCTCTGATTACTTTCTGTCTTAATATTTGTTTTTCACTAAATTAAGGTATTTTCCCCAGTTTTCTCTGGTTTGTATTTGTTTATGTGTCATTTTTCATTATTTGATACTCAACATTTCTTTGTTCTTGTGTTTTAGATATATTGTTTATAAATAGCATGTTGCTAGATTCTTTAAAACAAAACTGATAATTTATATATTGTAACTGGCAAATTTAGTCATTAACAGTTATTATGATTACTGATAAATTTAGATTTATCTTTACTATCTTACTTTGAGCTTAATATATGTCTTGCTTTTCCTAGATTCGTTTTCTTTATTTCTTGCTTACTTTTTGCTTTGTTATTTCTTTCTTTTTTGGTATTATTTCCTGACTCTACTTTGCTTTTTTTATACTTTAGCCTTTTTAAAAACATAACAATTTACACATTGTGATTTTAATTATTTTATGTCAATAATATTGTTTTAAGTTTACTTATTATCACCATTTGCTTTGCTTACTATTCTTCCTTACATGTAAGTCCCTTTCTTTCTTTTCTTTCTTTCTTCCTTCCTTCCTTCTTTACTTCCTGAAATACATCATTTAGAAGTTCTGTTTGTATTGGTGTGTTGGTAGTAAGCACTCTCAGTTTTACCATTTCATTATTTTCCACTTTTATTGTTGTTGTTAAGAAGTATGCTATCAATTTGCTTTAAAGAGCTTTAAAAAGATATAATATACATTAACATACATGAAAAGCTTTGAACAACACATAATATATAACTGAGAGGCTATTATTCAATATTAATATCTTAGAAGAATGATACATTATCACACACTTTTCCTAAATTAGTTCATCAAATAATCCAGTTAACTTACATAAGAGAAACTTGAGTATAAATAACAATAATAGTATATTAATAACAACTATAATAACTGGATATTTGTTTTTCCAGGCACTCCTCTAAGGCCTCTTCAGAAATTAATTAATCTAACCATTACTATGATGTGCCTAGGTATAATTTTATTTGTACTATTCTGTTTTGGTTGCAAAGTCCTTCTTGAACTTGTAAGTTCTTGTTTTTAGTTTATTTTCCAAAATTCTCTGCCATTATCTTTCAAATATTTTTTCTGTCCCATTCTCTTTCTTTAGCTCCACTCACACATATGTTAAGTCTTTTCACTGTGTCTCATATCTCTTTACTTTTTGTCTAAATTTTTCTACCTTTTAGTCTTCCTGAATCTCAGTCTGTATATTTCTTATGATTTGTCTTCAAGTTTACTAATCTTCTCTTCAACTGTGTACAGTCTCTTATTAAACACATCTCCTGGATTATTAAGCTCAATTATTGCATTTGAAAGCTCCAAAATGTCTATCTGATTCTTTTTTATACTTTCTAGTTTTTTACATCTCCTACCGTGGCATCTAATTTCTTCAACGTATTGATTGTGGTTATTTTTAAAATCCGTGTGCAATAAATTCTAACATTTGAATTTCCTGTGATCTGTTTTAGGTTTGTTTCTATTATCTATTTCTTCTCTTGGTTTTAAGTTGTGTGAAGTTGTGTCATGATATGACTGGAATTTTGTTGAACTCTCGACATTGCAAGTTAAAAAAATTATAAGATGCAGATCTGAATAATGCTATTTTCTTCCGTAGAAGAGTTACTGTTACTTCTGCCAAGCAGTTAAGGTAGGTGCAGATTAACTTAATGCTAATGAGGGGTGATCCAGAGCAGGGCTTCTGAATTTTTAAGAGCTGATCTTTTTGATTCACCTCAATTTGTTGCATAAAATCCTTTGAGGGGTCCCAGCTGATAGCCTGAGATATTAAATGTTCCCTTATCCTTCATAAGCTCTGAACTCCAATTTTTGTCCTCATAGCTCCATAGGATTTTCAGAAGCTCTACCAGCTTTTTAGCCTTTCAGCAGCCTCATCAAAAATCAAAAATATCTCCAGGGGTAAAGCAACACTGATTGTAGGGCTCACATCTCTGAAGTCCAGAATCTTGTCCCAACAATCCACAGGTGTTCACTAATGTGGTAGCTCTCTGATGCTTTCAAACACACACATACACACTCTGTTCTGCATTTTGACCTGTGTTCGTAATTACTATACATAATTTAATGCTTGACATTAATACCTGGCATAGAATAGACAATCAATACATTGTGAAGAGAGAGGAAGAGAGAAATATTTTTAAAGAACTTATCATATTTTCAGGCACTCTTAAGTACCTTACATATCTTATCACACTAGTTAGTAAAATCCCTAAGAAAGTACATTTACAAATGAGGAAACCTAGTAGGGAGATGTTAAGCAATTTGTCAAAATTTGCATATCTTCAAATGGTAGAGCCAAAATTAAAAGCCAGGCTTGTATGAAAGAAAACACTATTTTATTGTCCTCTTTAATCTAATGCTTTCTCTTCTTTCGCTTCTTTCTTTTCTTTTTCACTTCTTCCTCTCTCCCTCGCTCAGTCTCTCTCCCTGCTTCCCTTCACTTTCCCCTTTTTTCTTTCTTTATAAGGTCTAAGGAGATAATGTGATCTAAAGACATCTCAGCCGAGATTCTGACAAGCCAGAGCACCTTGAAGTTTGAGGGTGGACACTATACCTGATGAATTCGGACAAGGGAAGGCTAAATCTGCTCCACACACACATCAGCAAGTGGTTCCACTGTCTCTACTGTTCTCCAGTAAGAACCCTGAGGAACAACTTCCATCCTCTCCTTTACCTCCTAGCCTTCCCATCCGCCACATATCTCTCCGCTTCTCACCATCCTCTCTTCCCTTGCCTTCGTTTAGCTTCCATTACCTTTGATTGGGAACTATATCTACTTCCTAAATGTATCCATAATTTCAGTTTTACCAGCCCCAATCCATTCTCCAAGCTGCAGCCAAACTGATCTTTCTAAAAAGTCAAACTTTTGAAGATGCCACATACCTGCCAGAAGCCTCCCATGACCTTACCTATCCGTCAGAGTGACCCTCAGCAGGGAACTGGAAGCACAGCATTGCCTAGCCCCCTCTCCCTTGTCACCCCTCTGCACAATTCCACAGCTCTTTAACGTGCCACGTCTTTTTCGTTATTTTATTTTTTTATTTCCACATATTGTTTTCTTTCTTTGGAACTGGAATGTCTTTACCCCTCCCCTTTTTATCTTGAGTAACTCCTCCATTTTTAATATCAACTTAGTCATGACCTCCTTCAAGAAGATTTTCCCAATCACAAAGGCAAGATTTCTACATGCTGCCATAGATGTCCGTGCAGCCCATACTGTCAGCTCATTGGCCATGTTGTCCTACAGTTTCTTGTTCACTCGTTTGTGTCCTATTCATCATCGTACCTCACAATTACCATGACATGTAGAGGGCCCTCATTAAATGTTTATTTGATAAGTGACTGAATACATGAGTGATAAGAAAATAAAGGTGCAGCAAAATACCCATGGTGTGACCTCATCTATATAGAAGAAAAACTATTAAGCAAACACATACATGCACACACATCCATACTAGTAAAATAATTGGAAGACTACACAGCACAATATTTATAATAGTTATAATAAAAATGTCTTCATAAGCCACTTGTATAATTCAATCAGTCACATAAAAGAGATTATAAGTGTTACTCCCAATTTTTTCACATCTGGGTAGAATTTTATAGCACCTGGAATTTCAGGTGCTTTTGTACCTTTCCGGAGCGGTATTGTGCTATTGGAATTTGAGCCTTAATTTGATTTCATAAAGTATACTCGACAATTACATATTAAATTCCTACCATGTTGTTATCACTTGACTAGCTGCTATGGTAGCAAGGATCAATTTTACAACTGTATTTAAGTTGCTTGAAAACTTTTGGAGAGAAAAAATATTGATATATAAATCAGATTTAGAATTTTTTTCTACCAGGTAATCAGTAACTGTACATCCTTGTTTGTAATGTATTCAGAGGCTGGACTTTATACATTTTAATGCCTCTCCCATTCTCCTTCTCTCCCTGCACCTACTATATTTAATTTTGAGGCAAAAATCCTACATTTCAAAAGAGCTGAAAGAACTTCAAGGAGAAAATCATTGTTTGCCTGAATGTCTCCTTCAACATCATCACAAGGTGGTCACATTTTTCAGACCTGAATGTCTCCAGTAATGGTTAACTCAGTGTCAAGATTTTACCACTTTGCACCATCTCCTTCTGGTTTCGAAGCACAATGTCAAGATTAAGTCCAATCTCTCTTTCCCTGTTGACCAGTGAATATCTGAAGATAAATACTTTGTTACTTCTGAATCTCATCTTTTTACTGCTATGTAAAAATCCCAAATCAAATCTAGACAAGGATTATCCAATTTGTAGGGTTGGCTTTATGGAACCATAGACAAGTGTATATATCTCCACGATAAAATTTTTCTTCTTAGACTCTGTCCTGTTTTTTTCATTCATCAAAATCGTCTATTGGTCCCTAATTATTTTATACATATATACATATAAAAACCAAATTGTATATATATATCTTGTGTAAATACAACATACCTAATACCAACAATGACTTTTAAAATAGGTATCGTTATCATCCCCGTAGTACAGATGAAGAAACTGAGGTATCAAGAGGTGAGATGACTTGCCTAAGATCACACAGTATGTAATGACACAGTGTGTCACACAGTATGAAATCAAAATTTGAGACCAGGGAGTCTTGGCTCTAGAGTCTCTCTGTATGATATAGTGTCACTATGCTATCAATAGTTGTATGCTTTATATATTTTGGAAATTAACCCCTTGTCAGACATACGATTCGCAAATATTTTCTCCTACTTGATGGGTTGTCTTTTTGTTTTGTTCATGGTTTCCTTTGCCTTGCAGAACCTTTTTAGTCTGATGTAGTCCCATTTGTTTATTTTTTCTTTTGTTTCCCTTGCCTGAATAGATGTGGTATTCAAATGATACTGCTAAGACCGATGTCAAAGAGTGTACTACCTATATTTTCTTCCAGTAGTATTATGATTAGGTCTTACATTCAAATCTTTAATCCATTTTGAGTTAATTTTTGTGTGTGGTTTAAGATAATGGTCTACTTTCATTCTTTTGCTCATAGCTGTCCAGTTTTCCCAACACCATTTATTGCAGAGACTTTCCTTTCTCATTGTATGTTCTTTGCTCCGTTTTTGAAAATTAGCTGTCCACAAATGTGTGGGTTTATTTCTGGGCTTTCAATTCTGTTCAACTCATACAACTCAACAACAAAAAAACAAACAACCTGATCAAAAAATGGGCAGAGGATATGAACAGACATTTTTCCAAAGAAGATATACAGATGGCCAACAGGCACATGAAAAGATGTTCAACATCACTAATTATTAGGGAAATGCATATCAAAACTACAATGAGATATCATCTTACACCCCTCAGAATGGCTATAATTAACAAGACAAAAATAACAAATGTTGGAGAGGATGTGGAGAAAAGGGAACACTCATACACCGCTGATGGGAATGCAAACTGGTATAGCTATGACAGAAAACAGTATGGAAATTTCTCAAAAAATTAAAAATAAAAATACCATATGATACAGCTATTCCACTACTGGGTAATTATCCAAAGAACATGAAATCAACAAATCAAAGAGGTTTATGCATCCTTATGTTCCACACAGCATTACTCACAATAGCCAAGACGTGGAAGCAACCCAAGTGCCCATCAAGCGATGAATTGATAAAGAAGATGTGGTATATACATACAGCGGAATACTACTCAGCCACAAAAAACAAACAAAATCATGCCATTTGCAACAACATGGATGGACCTTGAGGGTATTATGCTAAGCAAATTAAGCCAGACAGAGAAAGACAAACACCATATGATTTCACTCATATGTGGAAGATAAACAAACACAAGGATAAGGAGAACAGATTAGTGGTTACCAGAGGGGAAGGGGGTGAGGGAGGAAAGGCAAAAGGGGTAAAGGAGCACATTTGTATGGTGACAGATAAAAACTAGACTATTGGTGGTGAACACGATGCAGTCTATACAGAAACTGATGTATAATAATATACACCTGAAATTTACACGTTATAAACCAATATGACCTCAATAAAATAATTTTTAAAAAAGCAGTTGTATACTGATAATGCAATCACAGTGACCAGTGTATAGCTTCTTATTTTCCCTCTGTGATGGTCCAAGTATATCAGGGGGGTTGTGCCTCTACAACCACAAAGCCATGGTGGATATTATCAAAAGATTCTTCTGGCAAAGTCTACTCCCTGCACCTACTATAGTTATTTTTGAGGCAAAGAATCAACACACTACTGTCACCTAATACTTACTTGTTTTTTAAACTCTAATTTAATTAAGCTATATATTACATTATTTTTTGCATTTTCTCAAGAAACTAGTAAATCACTTAGTAGTATATTTTATATTTAAATATAAAAATTATACATAGTTTAAAATATAACTTTTAAATTTTAAAAATCTATATTTAAACATAAAACCATATTTAAATAAATACACTAAGAAAAGGTTAAGAAGGAATGTTTGTAATGAAGTTGTTGCAAATGCATTTGGGGAATATTACTTTTTAAGTCTATTAATTTGGTGACTTAGCCTGGGGAGACAAAATAGTATACTTCCTACTTATCTTACAATGTGCTGTTTGTTTTGAAGTTTGAAAGAAATGAGAGACAGTTGGGACAATTTACCATACTATCTTACAGTGGAAATTGGTATTTTTTTCCATTACTGTGATTCAAAATAAATATGATGCTTCTCCTTATTATACAGTGGGAGAAGTTCAGAAACTGAACTGGCGATAACTGCATCCTTGGCAGGGACAGAGTGACACCGTGTGGAGTGAAACAGAACAGGCTGCCTCACAAGGCTGACACGTGCTTTCCCCAGAAGAGCATAACCTGAGACAACAGGAAACTAGGGGCTGGCTTTTCAAGGAATTCACCTAATTTTCCTCAACTCACCTTAGAATTCTTCATTAAGAATTCGAGTATGTTCAAGTTGGCTAACAGCAAAGCGGGCACATGCAGTTAGAGTAGAATATGTAACACTTTATGAGAAATATTTTATACTCTAAATAAAGAGTAAAACCGATGGTAAGACATTATAATTCATGTACGTTTGAGTAAAACATATAAAGAATCTTCCCATTCCCCTCCCCCTCCTGACACCATATTTTATCCATACTTGTATCTGGAAACTTCAGTGATCTAAGAGCATTTAAAAAAAAAACTCACACTTTAATTACTGAATGAATTTTCTTCTCAATTAACTACTTTTCAGAAAAATTTACAACAATGCACTTTATACCAAGTCCACTAATATTGATCAATCGCTTGAACAAGGAGAAGCCAGGGAATCACTGGCTAACATGGATATTTGAGACGGCTTCTAGGGAAAAAATCTGACTTAAATATTTTTTTGAACAAAGATGTATGCAGCAATGGGAATTATGTATGTTGTTATATTTTTTCCGTTTATTCATTTATTCTACAAATATTGATGGAGCACGTATTACAGTTCAGGCACCATAAGAAGTGCTGGAGACCCCTCTGCAAAGCAGAAGTCCTTGCCCTTGACTTACTGGCAATATAATGAAATGTCAGAAAAAGAAATTGAGAAATGCTTAAAATATGCATCAAGCACCATTTTAGCATTTATGGAAAAGATTATGATATTTTTCTATAAACCTAATAAAAGGTAAATTATATCATTCTTTCTCCACAAAATATCCAATGAGAAGTGTTTAAAACACAAATTATATTACACCACTCATCCGCTTAAGATGTTCCCCTCACATTTATTTCAGGTGGAATTCTTACTCTGGGCTACACCAGCTTCCGTCCCCTTCCCCTCCTGCCCTTCAGCTCTCATCCCACTGCACTCTCCCCCGTCACAGGCCCCGCTCTGCTGTTGGGCACACTGAGCCCCTCTCTGCTGGGAGCAGGCCTTTGCACCAACTCTGCTCCCTGCCCGAAATGTCCCTCCCTGATTTCTGCACGTCTGGCTCTTCATACCTTTCAAGACTAACTGTGACTTGTTACTTCCCTCCACGTTCTGTATATCACTTCACTCCATTGTGACTCTTTCCTTGGTGTTTCTTAGTTATTTTATTTGTGTTTATTTTTTACATGGCTCCCCCAAACGAGAATGTAAGCTCCCAGTGAGTTTATTTGTTGTTAGCTGTATATCTCCATTATTTAGAATGAAGATTATCCACTCAAAGATGCTCAACAGGAATTAATTGAATGAATAATGTTTTGATCCTTATTTAGTCATTTATTTATATACCCTCTTCCAAAGAGACTTTGAGACTTTATTCTTTTTTTTCATTTCTCCCTCCCTCTCTCCTTCCTTCCATATCTCTCCTTGTCTCCTTCCATAACCCTCTCTTTTTCCTCCCATCCCTCCCTCCATCCTGCTTTCTTCCTCTCCTTTTTCCCTCCCTCCTTCCTTTCCTTCTTCTTTCCTTCTTTCTTTCTGTAACAGAAATATGAAAATTTTCAGGCTTAGCTTTTAAGGAAAAATGACAACTTAATGCCAAACCAAATGTCTTTCTATTAGCTCAATTCTTAAAAGGAGTATTTGGAAGCGGGTCTCCAAACACTGTGATGAACTGCTGTAACAAATAGCAGAGCCAGCGTGTGTAGATCAACGAGGCTTGCACAATTATATTTTATTCTAGTTGGAGTGACTGAAGGACCAAGAGATGTTTGACTAGAGCAGTGCAAACATATTAGGTATGTTAGATTTTTTAAAAGATTTTCAGATCTTTTTAAAAGATTTTCTTTAGTAAAGAAAAGCAGTTGGATTTATTCAGTGATCAATGAGTAGTACTTATGGGGTGACACAGTTTAGCAAAATACAAGAAAAAATAAATTTTACAAATGAGAAAGACGTGTGAAATTTAAATTGTCTGCCTCATCCAGTGCCATCTCTGATTAATTCGTAGTAGCTGCTGTGAGTACCGTGTCTCTAAGGAGCGAGGTCATGTTCAGGCTCTGCGGTAGTTCTGTAATGAAATAACAACGCCTGTGTAAGCAGCTCCCTGAATTAAATGATCTCAGTTAAAATACCTAAAACGATTTCCATTTTCTTTAAAGGACTTTGATACAGGAACACTTTTCCAGGTGCTCTGTTTCTATAATACACTAATTAAAAGGGTAGTTATTGAAAAAGCACTATACTTGGGAAATCTCATGGATAATCTGTGAAATTATCTAGTATTTCTGTTTAGAATAGTACTGGATCAACAGGGGGGCACTGAGTTGCAGAAAGCCGATGGATGCATCCACATTTTGAATTGCCACAAAGGGGAACTTTTCAGCTCTTCGAGTCCCATTCTTGGAGATAGAAAAGAACAGTGATTGCAGCATTCCTTTGGTCTTATATTGCTATACAAATATAACAAGATATCTTTTTGGCCTAACTTGAGCCTGACTCTGATGATTAATTTCTGCCCTTGTCCTTGATAGACATTTGTTGGTAACATCTGATGTAAATGTGGGTAGGTGGATAGAAATATTTTAAAATGAGTTGCCTTAAAGTAGTTGTACAATTACACTAAATAGCTAAGTAGTCTATACATTTGAGACTAATTTTGACACAGTACTTGAAAGAGAAGCTTGCATGTATTTACAGGCCATAGTGGTAGAGCCATGTCAGCTAACTTAAAGCTGCGTAAGTATTATATCAAGAGGTAGGTGTTTGAAAATATCTATAATTAAAAATTTAAAAAAAGAAAAAAAAAAGAGGTAGGTAAAATCTACATCCCAGATGTACACTGAACTTTACATTCAAGAAGATAAATTTTAAAATAATTTACCTGTATACATCTAGGAATTGTGAAATTTTGAATTATGAATTGTGAATTGTGAAACTGTTTATATTAAACATTAAAAGCTATTGAACAGCTAAGAAATACTGTAATTTGGTTCTGTCAGCTCTCTTTTTCCCTTTGTATTTGGTGAAGGGATAAGGCTGAGGAGGGGATGAGGGAGGCAAATATAGAAAATGATGGAGGAGAATTTAGAAAATGTTACTTGCATGTATGAAAGGAATACGGATCCTTTTATTTTAGCTACTTAACTTCTAGAATTTATTCTCAAAATTGATAGGTCCTCTAGAAACATCCTGCATAGTTTTGAAAACCCATGTAAAATGGAGCATATTAACAAGCTCTGTTTCAGCATCACTATTGCTGTTCATTGTTGACGTTGGTGACCTAAAATTCTCAATGAAGGCACATCAATAGCTGGAAATCTGAGAAAAGATCATCTTAGACTTAAGCTTGACGCAAAGAAATTCTATATACCATAAAGGAACAGATGAACTAAACGAATGTTTTCAATTTCTGTTTATCCACAAAAGTACATTTGAATTACATTAAAATATTAATTATTCATCTTTAATTTGAATATTTTAAAATTTTTTCAAAAATAATTTAATCCCAAGTGGTGATTAATAAAGAGAGTCTGAGTTACAGAACATTTTTTAAGGGGTTAAATTGCTTATTTCTTTTGAGACTCCTCTCTAAGTGCATGGCTTTCTCTTATTCCAGGCCCTCTCCTATTGCTTGGGAAAATAATACCCAGATTTATGTGTTTCTGACTGAATGGTCTCTTCCTACAATTCCAGTGAGTAATTTAAAAAAAACAAAAAGATAGTAAGTTCAAGGATAATCGAGGAGTGGCTTGCAGTATTTAGACACACGTTTACCACGATTGCTAGAGCAGAGATTTAATATCTGTGGTCCAGTGATACAGACTTTTGGGGGCAAATAGATATCTGTTGACATTTCTAATTATCTGTAAATACAGACAATTTGAAGGTGAAAATCTTGCTCTTCAACCTGTTCTTTAGATATAGGAAAAGCCAGCCTATTTTCCATAAAGGATATCCCACTAATAAAACTTCTGAATTTGAGTATTGGTACATTGTCTTCCTTAACTAACAGATAAACTTCATGGAATCTAAGAGTTAGGCTTAAATGCCTTAATATCCCCAAATCTGAGAATCCTAATCATCCAGTCATAAGCCTGAATAAATTGAGCAAAATTTGTGAAAATTAGTACCCATTCAGTAATGGCACTTTACTTTCCAACAGATTTAAAACTTGAGGGTTTAATTCTTCACGGAAATAGAAAAAAGAATACTAAAATTCACATGGGACAAGAAAAGACCCCGAATAGCTAAAGCAATCCTAAGAAAAAAGAACAAAGCAAGAGGCATCACAATTCCTGACTTCAAAACATACTACAAAGCAATAGTAATCAAACAGCATGGTACTCGTACAAAAACAGACACACAGATCAATGGAACAGAATTGAAAGCACAGAAATAAAAACACACATATACACACAGTTAATTTTCGACAAAGGAGCTAAGAACATACAATGGAGAAAGGAAAGTCTCTTCAATAAATGGTGTTGGGAAAACTGGACAGCCACATGCAAAAGAATGAAAGTGGACCATGTGCTATCGCCATTCACAAAAATTAACTCAAAATTGATCAAAGACCTGAAGGTGAGACCTGAAACTATAAAACGCATAGAAGAAAATATAGGGAACACACTATTTGACATTGGTCATAAAGGAATCTTTTTGGATGACATGCCTACCCAGACTAGGGAAACTAAAGAAAAAATAAACAAGTGGGACTTTATCAGATTAAAGAGCTTCTGCAAGACAAACGAAACCAGAATCAAGATGAACAGACAACCCACCAGCTGGGAGAGAATATTTGCAAAACATACATCTGACAAGGGGTTGATCTCCATAATATATAAAGAACTCACACAACTGAACAACAAAAAAACAAACAACTCGATTAAAAAATGGGCAGAGGAAATGAATAAACACTTCTCCAAAGAAGATATACAGATGGCCAATAGGAACATGAAAAGATGTTCAACATCATTAATCATCAGGGAAATGCAAATCAGAACACTAAGATATCACCTCATGCCCGTTAGAATGGCTATAATCACCAAGACAAAAAACAATAAATGTTGGAGAGGATGTGGAGAAACAGGAACTCTCATACACAGCTAGTGGGAATGCAAACTGGTGCAGCCTCTATCGAAAATGGTATGGAGATTCCTCAAAGAATTAAAAATAGAGATGCCCTATGATCCAGCCATCCCACTACTGGGAATCTATCCAACGAGCCTGAAATCAACAATCTAAAGAGGCTTATGCACTGCTATGTTCATTGCAGCATTATTCACTACAGCCAAGAAGTGGAAGCAACCTAAGTGTCCCTCGACTGATGATTGGATCAAGAAAATGTGGTCTATATATACAGTGGAATACTACTCAGCCATAAAAAAGACAAAATCATCCCTTTTGCAACAACATGGATGGACCTGGAGGGTACTATGTTAAGTGAAGTAAGCCAGAAAGAGAAAGACAAACACTGTATGATCTCACTCATATGTGGAATATAAACCAACACATGGACAGAGAAAACTGTACTGTGGTTACCAGGGGCAATGAGGGTGAGGGGTGGGCACAAGGGGTGAAGGGAGACATATATATGGTCACAGATAAACAAAAATGTACAACCCAAAATTTCACAATGTTATAAACTATTAAAACATCAATTAAAAAAAAAAACTTGAGGGTTTAGTAGAAACTGTTTGGCTTTGTCTTCACATTTCTATCATTTGAACTAGACCTAGTGGAGGCTTTGATTTTGACATATATGTATGGATCAGTATTATTCATTAGTTTTACTATGTTTTAAAACACTGACTAGCTGTTTGCAAGGTATTATCTATAAGAAATTTTTCAACAAGTCAAGAAAGATAATGTTTTCAATTTTGAATTCATCAACAAAGGTCAATACAAAATACTTTTCATGAATAACCAATATTTTGTTTTCTTACAGTAAGATAAAGGCTATGGAGAAATAATACGTAGTTCTTTCTTTGATGATGACCAGAATAAAACTTTTCTCTTCAGATAAGAGGATACTTTCAATTCCGTTCTCAATTACATTTTTCTGTATTTGCAGCAAGAAGAATGAATTGAGTTTTCTTGTTCAATATTGTCTTCCTCAAGCACAGCTACTGTTATTTACTGAATCAGTAATATAATTTCTGAATTGCTATTTTTACAAGGTCAATAAGTTAGTAGGAGACGGAATCCTGATCCCTCAATATGGAATATTCGCTTAAAATTCTATCAGTTGAAAATTATAATTAAGGCATAGCAGAATTGTCTGGAGTAACATTAATATCCCATGCCCTGATAGGGGTTTGTGTTCAACTGTATGCATTTGCCAAAACTCATCAAATTGTATGTTTAAGATTTCTGCATTTCATTGTATATAAGTTTTACCTCAAAAGAAAAAAAATGAACAGCAATTACAGAATTCTTCTTAATCATATGTATGTTAAGGTGTTTAGGGGAATGTATACTAATGGCTATAACTTATTTGCATCAAAAATGCATTAAAGGGGCCAGCCTGGTGGCGCAAGCAGTTGAGTGCGTGCGCTCCGCTGCGGCGGCCTGGGGTTCCCCGGTTCGGATCCCGGGCACGCACCGAGGCACCACTTGTCAAGCCATGCTGTGGTGGCGTCCCATATAAAGTAGAGGAAGATGGGCGTGGATGTTACCCCAGGGACAGTCTTCCTCAGCAAAAAGAGGAGGATTGGCAGATGTTAGCTCGGGGCCGATCTTCCTCACACACAAAAAAAATGCATTAAAAAGATGAATTGATTGATGGATATAAAATGTCATGATAAAGCAAATATAGTTCAATTTTATTGGTAGAATCTAAGGAGTAGATATTGAATGTTCACTGTATAAGTGTTTAAACTTTTCTCTATGCTTAACGTTTTTTAACAATAGCGTTTTGTAACATTTTAACCATTACCTTTATTTTTTAATTACAACTGAAAAAAAATTGCATATCTATATCTACCTAAAGATGTCTGCTTTATTTTTGAAGATTATTTCTAAAGATTTAAAGAGTACACAGTTAAGTACATCAAACTGCTTAGTCAGTTCAAACAACTTACATTAAATAGATCAAATTGTTAGTGAGATATATTTTGCAGGACTAATTATTAAACAAATATTTTCTGTAGGACGATAATAAATGGATAAGAGTTTTTACATTTCAATCTATATGTGTAGTTTTGACTGGATGGACCAAAACTGAGTTTGCATTTTCATTTCTTGCCCTTCCATGGACCCCAATTTTCAGAGATTTAGAAACCAGTTGCAAAATTGGCTTTGGTGCTGAAACTTGGCACCACGACCTAAAACCTAAGACCAAGTCGTCATTTTCAAGTTTATTGGCAAGGAGTCACAACATTCATTTCTTTGCCTAAGATGATGATGCCAGAGGATGTCAGCACACAGTGTCCCTCAGGCGATGTGTCAGAAATACCTGAAAACGTGCGCAGTAAGGTGGTGACGACCTCAGGAGTCCAAAAACACCAACGTGGGAATTCAGAAATACATGAGAGGATAGGGGAGATTTGACTTTCAGGTATGAGGTATTATTGTTCTGCATTCTTATTAAATTCTTTATGGAAATGTGAATTTTCTGGCCAGGGACTCAATACGTCAGTAAATTGGTATACCATCCTACTATTTGTCTGTGTGAACATTTTAAAATAAAGAGGAAGAATTGTAGGGTTAATTATTTGTAGATTTACGTGGAGAATATAGGGAAGTTATTTCTTATGATTCATTTTTCTTTTTGTCTCTATTTCTTTATTCACACCTTTTTTCATATTCATTTGATTAACACTTTATATGTCTTAACATTATCCTTCTATGTCACATCTCAATATACATCTCAAAAGCTCTGGAAAATTTTGGGGGTTAAAATGTTTCTGTCTTTGGTAACATCAAGAACCTTGGGCTGGTTCTACGTCATGTAGGAAACAAAATACTAACTCAGGAATAGCTGATCTTCTCTAAGAATTTACCCAGAATAATAAGCCAAAATAAAGACAAAAGTCAGAAAGAAAACAATAGAAAACGAATGAATTTGATAGGCCCATTCACTCAATAAATATCAGGTTAGCACTTCTGAATAGCCAGCCCTGCATGAAGTGCTTTGCAGGGAAATGCAGAAACAAAGAAGATGTTATTTCTATCTTTAAAGAACTAATAAACATGCTGTGAAAAATGAATAAACAAGTCTTCATACTTAGGAACCATACCTAGGTTCAGATAGATGTTTATAAGTAATCAGCAAACAAGTTGAAATCACAGGCTTGTCTAGTAAGAATTTGTAAAATAAGGAGTAGTGAGACTGGGAATGAGCCAGAGCCACCAGTGGAGCAGAGCAACAATGAAAAGGAAGGCAGAAGGGCCAGTAAAGAGTGCTGTTAAGTGTGTTGAAGACTGACAACCAGTGTCTATTAAGCACTTACTACGTATCTGGTGTGAAGTACTTTATATGCATCATCTTGTTTAATACTAAGACATTCGAATGGAGTAGGCACTGTTATTCTGTCCATTTTACAGACAAAGCAACTGAGGCTTATGGAGCTTAAATAACTTTCCTGAATTTAAGTGGTTAGTATACAGTTGAACAAAGATTCGGAGATCGCTACTCTAATTTCAGAACCCAAACTTGTAAGGCAGTCAACAGCCCCAGGTGCTGTAATGATGCTACGTCAGGGTGGACTTAAAAGTGGCTACTGAATTTGACAGAAGGATGACAGAATTGAGTTGGCAAAGTAGCATGAAGGAGAAGAACATAAATTACAGTAAAGATACAGGATATGAGATAAAGAAAGTATTCTATGATCATAGCGGTCGTAATAAACAACGAAACACTAACTCACAAAACACTATAACGGTGAAGAGAATGTCACTTCCTAACATTCAAATATTTTCTAAAAACACTTAAAAATGATAAATGAAGGATAAAACCTCAGAGGCTCAATAAGATACATTCTCCAAGCTATGCTTTCTTCACTGAAATTGGTTTATTTGAGAAATAACCTCTTTCTCATTTTGTAGTATATGATTGGTTAATTCAGGATGATCTAGCGAGTGACAATGGTCATCTCTCAGTGGAAAATTTGTGTTTCTGTCTTCACATTGTTCCATTTGATTGGCCCAGAGTTCATTATTTCCTATCTCTCCTGTCTTCCGCCAGATTTTTATCCCAACTGGTATGATAATGTTTGGAGTGTCCCCAGGACTTAGACCAACAACAACTTAGATATGTGGTTCATATCACAAATAGTGTATATCTTCTAACTGATATGTAGAGGAACTGTAAAAAAAAAAAAAAACTACAAAATATACTATTATCATTTTTCAATTATTTATTCATTTATTTTGATACTTGATTGTCAATTCTAAGGCATTTTGGCTATTAGAAACTCTTTCATTTGGCTCCTGTGCTTCTTTGTCATATGCCCATCAGTGTTTTCTGTTTATTTTTTTTTAATACTTCTTACTTTCTGGCACTACAAAATGCTCCAGGCTCATCTTGTATGTTTTCTGCCCCAGTCCTGGAATTAGCTATTTCTGCAAGGAGCTTGGTTCCTTTGTCTGGAGAATGGTATTAGAAACCAATATCTGGGTGCTAAGTGTGTTCACTTCAGTGGATAGAGAAAGGAAATAGATCTATATATACTAAGTCATATATATATATATACACACACAACTATATATAATTCTACGTGCAACTGTCTGCATCTATACTAAGGTGAACATGAGTTCATTCTGATATCTCCAATTCTAACCTATTACCCATGGATCATTCTAGCCTTCTCCCCATGTGTATCCATAACTTCCCACTCACTTTATCAACTTTAAGAACTAAGGCACAGGGCTTATGTACAGTTCCTTTTGTCTTGATTTTTATAGATTCGACTTATTTCCAAAGTTACTGAAGTCAGCAACTTTCCCCCATTGTTTTCAGCGAGATTGTTTCATACCTTTGTAGTACAGTTAGATTGTTTTATTACATTCTGCATTCCCTCCTAATATCCATTGAGCTCTTTAGTAATTGTTTAAATTTACATACATTAGGGTTCATTATCTGTGTCAATGTGTTTTGACAAACGCATAATGGGTCATGTTTCTACAATTATAGTATCATGCAGAATTGTTTTATCCCCCCTAAAAGATGCCATGTACTTCACCTATTCAACACTCTCTCCATAGCTTAAGTCTCTTAATTAAATATCCTTCTCAAGGAGGACAAAATATTCCCCTTTATTTTGGCATATATGACCACATGGCCTTCATCATTTGGCTTATGTTTACCTTTCCAGATACATCTTGACAGTCATATTCAAGGTCAACCAAACACTTGCAAAACAAACCATTTGCATTTCTTAGAATATATCATCTTGCTAATTAATATACACTAAATACTCCCTCTGTCAAAAATATACTTACAGATACGAAAGCCTGGAAAATTTCCACACATTCTTCATAAATGATCTCCAATATTACCACCATCAGAAAACACCTCCTTGATCACATAAAACAAGTTAAGTAAAACATCTTATGTGTTTCATTTTATTTATCCCTCTATATTGTTATATTTCTATTCTTTTGCACCCCTCTCTAGAATTTTTTTTTTTTTCCCCCAAAGCCCCAGTAGATAGTTGTATGTCATAGATGCACATCCTTCTAGTTGCTGTATGTGGGACTCGGCCTCAGCATGGCCGGAAAAGCCGTGTGTTGGTGCGCGCCCGGGATCCGAACCCGGGCCGCCAGCAGCAGAGCGCGCACACTTAACCCCTAAGCCACGGGGCCGGCCCCCCTCTCTAGAATTTAATCACCTCGAAGAAAGATGGTGTGTTACTCATCTATGTATGCCTATCCTAGTATCTGTCATTTGATATTCATGTATTCAATCAATACAAGTTGAATAGATAAAAGGATGAATAAATGAATGAGAAATAAATAAATTGTATTTATTTCTGATTTCAACTCTGAAAAGTTGATCTTTTTGGAAGTTGAGGCTGGTCTAAGGCTAAAATGTTAAATCTCATCTTCCAAGGGAAGTTCAAAAGGGTCTAACCACCTGAGGACCACCAGGCCTAGTTACGGTGGACTAGGGATGTAAACATGGCATAAACTGTGTTCCCTTATAGTTGCTGCACAGTTTCCTTCTTGCATTGACTTATTAAATTTAAAAATGTACTAAATATACTCATATGACCGCTTACTGACTTTTATGAGTATACAGTTATACACACACAACTCTAAGAATGATTCCTTGGCCAAATGGTGAATTTGGATGCTACTGCTGTGCTATTACAAACCTCTCCTGATGGGAATCCCTTTTGTCTTTATCTTCACACTATCAACACAGAAATTTGGTACAAATATCACCATATTAGATACAAATTTCACCACTGAAATTCCATATTCCACAGGCTTCACAATAAATCAGTAAAAGCAATTTAAATCATTGTGATACATCACAAGACCCCTGCTCTGTGTCACTTAGAATCACGTTCTGTACACACTCAAAGTGAAGCTCAAGTTCTCCACAGCTGAATATTTTGTTTTTAATAAAGGCTATCACAAGCGGCTGAGGAGAGAGTCCAGCTTTCTTTACCAGATCCTCCACATAAAGGAACCAATCATGCCGGATTAAACCAGGTGTTTCTAGAGACCAAGGCTAACACCTGCTTATCGTGCAAGCTGGGTGTTATTCATCCTCACTGTGCTCAGCTCAACAATTAGCCAGAGAACAAAACTGTTCTTGGAAAATTCAATCACCTCAAATAAAATGAACTATTTAACTTAATAATAAAAAGAGTGATTAATTCTACACTCTCAGAATATCAAGCTGTTCATTTAGGGATAAAGGAAAAACTTCCCCTGTTACTCCTAATCATTCACCTTCCTAACTCAATCTAAACATTTGCAGTGAACCTCTTGAATAGGAATATACGTTTTTTTTCATTGTTCTCTGAAATGGAACTGATTAGAGGTAGAGATTTCAAAAATAGTGATAAGAAAGCAGTGCTGTGAGGGAAGCCATTCCAGTGTTTCCTGTGGCGCGGCACTACCGTCGTCAGGTCGTGGTCAGGTTTCATACAAGAGCTGAGCTTTCGGCTGCTTGCCTGCACCAGACCCAGAATGTGCTCTGAAGTCAACTCTGCTCTTGCTGACTTAACAGCAACCTGCAGAAGCCCCAGTATATACTCAAATCAGTGACTATCTAGGGACTGACTCCTCTTTTGCTCTGGGTGACAGAGGAAAATAAGACACGTGCTCAGTCAGGGAAACACCAGTGAACCATCCCTGAGGAGTGAAGCCGCAACACACTTGACAGAGGTGTCAGTTGCTTAGAAACAGGAGATGGTGGCGGGGAAATGACCTTTGACCTCAAAGATCCCATTGGGTGGAATGAAGCATGCAGAATTATCTGTAATAAAATATTCTGCCATGGATTTTTATAATAATTACGTATTCCAAAGACCATACTTTGCAGAGCTGTGATTTATTTATTTTTTAATTTCACTTTGCTTTGCAACCCCTAGCACCAAAAAAAGGAAATTATTTCTAGTCATGCTTTCTGAGTCTGATTTGTGCAAGGTCTAGCAGGTATGATGAGGGAGAGCAGAATTCTTTTGAATTAGGCTTCAAAAATACTCTTCCTGGAACTAAAAAAGAATTAAGAAAATTAATGTGATACAACAAAGTATTAACAGAGGCTCATATTTTGAAAAGTTAGTGGAAAAGAGGATGCAAACTAGGGTTTAAGGGAACAGCTATAATAATTTTATTGGGAATAAGTAAACATTTTCATCATTTTTAAATGGCTAATCTCCTTGATCCTTTGATAATAAAGAATGAAATAATTTTTTCTGTCTTTAGTTGATTAAGGCAAAACATTCAGACTATGATTGCTTCAGTGTAAAGCACTATAAAATGTTGTGTTAAAATATCTTTATCAAAGAAATAAAACAGGCTTACAGGTTAAATGACTGTTTCCCTTTAAAAGTTAAACTAATTTTCATTCCCGTTTTATGTGAATGTAGCAGATAAGATTTTTACAATTGCTCTAACACAAATACTGCTAACCTTTTTACAATAACATTGCTCTTTTCTTTGGAATAAATGAAGCCTCAAAACCAGTGAACCATTTCCTGCTATGTGTTATTCCTACAGTTTCATTAGCTCCAGACCCACTGCCAGTTTGAAAGCTCCTGTGCATAAAGCACTGCCAAGCTTGAAAGTACAATAAACTTTCTGTAATATTCTTGGAAACCAAAGACACTGTGAGCTCAGAGAGTCAAGCATTTATATGTTTAAGTCAGGTATTGCAATTCTCCTAATCTCGTGAGATACTAAATAACTATGGGCTGAATAAAGCTGTTTTTGCTAGCAGTGAAATTTTGCCCAAGTCTATCAATATAAAATTAGAGCTTCCAAATTAGAAGGTGGGGTTTGCATTCACGAAAGAGTGGTAATACCTGAGTGGGTGTCATAAGTGTTGTGAGAACAGAACAAACACTCATAATCTGTGTCCAGAAAGCACAACCTCAAGAGTTTTAGTAAAAAACACATTTGAGCATATATTTACACCAGACAATAATTTTTTTTCAGGGACAAATCTATGCCTTTGTGTGTTCCTTGTAGTCACTGAAAATATTTAATTCTCTGACACAACCCTCCAGTATGAGTAAAGGAAGTTGAAGAATATAGAAATGTTTATCTTTCATCATTGAAAGTGTCTGGCATTTATTACAAATTTTCTTTCTACTATAATTTGCACTCATTAGGGCTGACAAATAATTCTACTCCCTAGTCAAGTCTGATTCAGGTCTCAGACCTTAGACGAGCTATAGAAAAACTGATCAAGCAGGTTGCGGTCCTTTCCTACTGCAAGAAAATGTGAGACTTGCAGTTAAGGTCAAAGTTGAAACAAGCAGGAGCGAGAGTTTAGATGTCATTTGAATCATAGTCTGGCTTTTTTCCTGCCACTGTTGAGCAGCAGTCAAAAAGACACAAGCATACAGAGTGCTCTTCTAGAAAAACCAGAAGTAGGAACTTTTCAAAGGCATCATGAGGTCTGAGAAAAGTCTTTCTCTACAGAAATACTATTTTCCTTATTGCTTTTTTGAGACTATCAAGCTGACTTCAGAAGTCTAAGAAAACACATGCACTTTATTCTAACAACAGGATGCCTAACATATATGCTACCGGTCCTGGTAATCTGTGTGATTTTCACGGCTGAGTTGACCTCTGCATACCTCAGTTTCCTATTCTGTACAAAGGATGTGAATCAGACCACAGGGGTTTGTTTAGTGAAGGACTCAGCTCCTGCTCTCACTTGCAAAGTAGCCTCCAGCACTGTTTTCCAAATCCACCCTTTTTCTGAGAACACCTGAAGTTTCACTTAGTTCACTGTGAAATGATTCCCGAAGGCTGGTCAAGATGCTGGCCCTGCCCCTCTGAGTCAACTCTGGTTTCTTCCTCCACCATCTGTATCCTAATGTCCATGCTAAAGCTGATAACAAGAAATCTGACGGTAAAACGGAGTTGTAAGGGCTATTGGAAGGTTGTTCTTTTTCCCTACCCCAATCGTTTTCCTTT
Source organism: Diceros bicornis minor (assembly GCF_020826845.1). Lineage (NCBI taxonomy): Eukaryota > Metazoa > Chordata > Mammalia > Perissodactyla > Rhinocerotidae > Diceros > Diceros bicornis. The sequence continues at coordinate 34,530,606 of NC_080775.1, forward strand.
CCCCTTTTCTTTGCTTCCTCCAATGGCTTGGCTGCTGCAACGTGAGACAAATAGTTGCACTGTGTCTGCTCTCTGTATGAGGTGAGGTGAGGAGGGGAGCGGTGACTGCCAGGCCCCAGATTGATGGTGTGTGGGAACCCAGAGCCAGAGCTGCCGGCAGCCAAGTGCTTCTCCGTGGGGATCACACTTAATACACTTTCCAGATTTCTGGGCCTCCATCCAGCCACACAAGGGAGAGTGCATGCAACTCTCCCTTCAGGGGAAAGGAGTGGAGGAGGAGGAATGGAGGTGAAGGCCTCTGTGTGCACTTGCTTACTTATTTACAACCTTAATAAATGTGTATAATATATGTTACCTTAAGAAGCGGCCAGGGAGAGGAAGGCAATCTGACTATCCCTTTCCACAAAGCCTCCCTCATTTCTTTCTTTGTTTTTTTTGTTTTTCTAATTTTTTGTTTATTGCAGTAACATTGGTGTATAACATTGTATAAATTTCAGGGGCACATCATTATACTTCTATTTCTGCATAGATTACATGACGTTCACCACCCAAAGACTAATTACAATCCATCACCACACACATGTGCCTAATCATCCCTTTTGCCCTCCTCCCTCACCCCTTCCCCTCTGGTAACCACCAATCCAATCTCTGTCTCTATGTGTTTGTTGTTGTTTTTATCTTCTACTTATGAGTGAGATTATACAGTATTTGACCTTCTCCCTCTGACTTACTTCCCTTAGCATAATACCCTCAATGACAACATCTATATTGTCACAAATGGCTGGATTTCATCGTTTCTTATGGCTGAGTAGTATTCCATTATGTATATATATCTTCTTCTTCACATCTTCTTCATCCATTCATCCCTTGATGGGCACTTAGGTTGCTTCCAAGTCTTGGCTATTGTGAATAACGCTGCAATGAACACAGGGGTGTATGTATCTTTATGCATTGGTGTTTTCATGTTCTTTGGATAAACACCCAGCAGTGGAATAGCTGGATCGTATGGTAGTTCTATCTTTAATTTTTTGAGGAAATTATCAAAGAAATAGTGGAAGAAATTTTTCCAAAACAGTAATAGGACAGATTAAATGTGTTTTCATATTTAAGGACCCTCTAAGTGTCATTTAGTAAGAATTTGAGAAAGACTTATACCTAAAAAAACTATTGTCAATTATTAAAGTATTCAATATATCAAAACAAAATTCAGAAAGTTTCATAAAGAAAAACAAAACAAAACATATATAAAGAAACAAGAACCAGTCTTTCATCTAATTTTTTTTACAATAATGATATATCATAGAAGACAGAGGACAGAAATTTTTAAAGGATGGAGGGATATATTTAAGAAACTGAAATTATATTTTTAGCCAAAATATGAATCAAGTATGAGTATGAGTAAAGGTTTTAGATAAAACATTCATAAATTTTATCTCATAAGCATCCTCCATGAAGAAGGTTTTGAAGTCGCACTCTAGCAAAACAAGGGTGGAAAACAAGAAAGAAAAAGACATTGCATACAGGAAATGCTGGCCTTGCCTAAGAGTTCAATTAAAAAAATTCTTAGCCATGCAGGAGACCTACTATTAATCTTTCTAAATTTTGACAGAAAGTCAGTTGCTTCTAAGAATGTTTTAAATATAAGAGAAAAGTATACTACAGAGAAAGGTTAGAATTTGCAAGAACTTGGAAGATGTTGGAAATAAATATGGTATTGATTTCATATCTCAATGAGAAAAATAGAAAGCAATCTCAAATTCCAGGAAAAACAAAAACATGTCCAAGAAAGATACGATCTAAGTATGAAACAAAATAGAATGTGGCTTATCATAAACAACGGATAGGCAAGAACGAAAGGGAAATATAATTTTATTTGATGTTTGAAATACCAGTTTTTGTGTACAGCATAAGAGTCATAACAGCAGAACTGAAGAGAAGGAAAGATAACAATAGCATACTGCTTGGCTCCTCAGTAAAAAATATTCACCTGGTCATAATTATGTAAACACTGTTTATTGGCTGTCAACTTTTAGAATCAGGATGAAGAACTTAATTTTAGTTATAGAACAGAAATAGGATATGTCAGATTTTTGGAAGTAGAACTTGAGTAGAGGCAGAGGTTACACTCAAAAAATTACTGTTTTCATCTTAAAAAGCAGCAAATCAAAAGACACTGCGGAATGCTGATGAATTGAACTTTAAAGAAACAAAGTTATCCATAGTTATCCATGTAGTTACAAAGGTATCCATTACAGGAACTAAAATCAGTGAGACAACAATCAAAATACGGGAGTAGAGGGAGCAGAAATTGAGATGTTCAAACAGACAAAATTCTTATCTATTGGAACAGGAATATATGAACATCAATAAATAGTGATATTTTTGTAATTTGAAGATAATCACAAAATACTAGCAGCCAGCCAGTATAATGTAGTCAGTGCATTACTGGGGCTGATGCACAGAGTGCTTTGAGAGGATTTATCAAAGCCCAGGGGCCCACGTGTTGTATCATGACTTCCTATACCTTTCCTGTCTACTCCAATCCTGACAACAGTCTCCATAGCAAATATTTAAAAGTAATTGCCTCTAAGAATCTATTCTGTAATTAGGGGAGAGGGTTACTTTTCTCATCCCTTTTATGTTATTCCATTTTTATACTACATGGCATGAATTCATCTTTTTTTAATAAACATAAACAGAAGGTTTAATTTCAACATCGCCAAGTTCACTGGTTTTATTCTCCATTTTCCACTCTTTCAACACGTACCAGCAAAAGCATATAGAACATTCAAACAAACAAATGAATACATAAAACTGAACATTTAGTCATTAGCAATACAAATCTGTCCAGCCACTTAATTTTTTTTCTCTTGTTAACTTCACAGTTATCAATCAGCAGTAGAAAACTTCCAAATATTCCAACATCTGCTTCCATATGATTGATTTCTTTCATTTTTAATGACTCCCAAGGGAAGCAGTAGATTTTTTTTTAATCAAAATTCATTTCAATATTTTAGCCATCTTATTAAGCACACAAATCACAAAATTATTCACTTTCCATCACACCTCCTCTTTTCTTAAACCATTTTTGTCTCTGAATAATATGACACTGTTTACTTTTCCTTCTACCTTTCTAAAGAGTGTCAGTAAAAATCCATGTCCACTACTGCAATGTAATTCAAATGCCTTTTTGACAAGAGTTGGCATCATATGTTTATTTTAAGGTAAAATTATTAAATATACAATAATCTTCATATTTTAAATCATAATTTGTGCATTTATTTTCTCTGTTTTATTTGTTTTAACTACATTCTAGGTCATTCAGGCCTGTCTTGAAAATTTTATTTTTATGCCCTTTAGCTAAGTCAAATTATGTTTCTAGAATGTTGTTCGTTAATTCTAAAACACTGTCAATTTCCAAAAGTGTTTTTGACGTGTCCTCCGGTTATGGAAAATTGTCTAAGGGAAAGCTAAAGGGAAAAATAACCCAGAAACACATACTTGGAGTGCATTTTTTTTATTACTTATTATGGTTAATCACTTCAAAGTTTTAACACTCATCAAACAGGAAAACTTGATTTTATCTACTCTATGGTTTTAGTTGTTCTACTATTTTTTAAAATGAGTAATACATAGAGTATCTTAAGAACTCTCATTTGTTTTCCATGTCAATTAAAAGAAAGCATTCTATTTTCCTAATTCATAGAGTACATAGATTAATTTTTAAGTGTACTGAAATGTGAGTATCCTAATTTTATTCCTTCAGTAAATGACTTACTAACGGGAAATGAACTTAAATCCTGAGTAGATTGAGGACCTGTCAGCTGTTTTCCTGCCTTAAGTTTTGAAAGTTAATTATTTTTATTCCCCACTAGTTTTTTTAAAATTGCTCTGCTTCTTTCCGCAGTTATTTTATTGAGAACAATATATTTCATTTTAAAAGCCCTTAGGGAAAAGAATCTCCTCTATATGGATTTTTAAAAAATTTAGTACATTATATAAAATGGAAATGAAGAAACTGATTTGATATAAGTATGTGAGGACAAAGCATGAGAAAGAAGTTCAGACTTTCAGTTTCCTTTTTATAACTTATCTCCCTTAAATGATATTCAATTACCGCCTTCTCTTACCTGGATTATGGTAATAGACTCCTAAATAGGTTCCATGCCCCCAGTCTCATTCCAAACACGGCCCACCCACCTCATACTCCATTGCCGAAGTTAATTATCTATAACACAAAAACAATTATACCCCACTTCTGTGTAAAAATTTGTGATCTCTCAATGATAATGGGACAAATTCCAATTTCCCTGCATAACACACAAGGCTCTGTATAGTCTGTTCCCAACTGCCTCCTACCTCGTTGCCCTCTTCTGCTTCACAGCCAGATTTCTCCAAAGACGTGGTTTTGCTTTCTTCTTTTTCTTCCCATATGCTCACTGCTCAGCGGCAGGGAGTGCGACCTGGCTTCCACCCTCATTACTGCCCTGAAACGTCACCACTGACCTCCTTGTCAGTTAATGGAATAGACACCCTTCCTTCCTAAAGCACCTGCTTCTGCTGTGGGCTTTATCAACACAACTTCTGCCTCATTTTTCTCCTGTCCCTCTAGATGTTGTCTCCTTTGGATTTCCTGTCTCCTTTGGATTTCTTCAGTTCCAAGCAGCCATTAAATGTCGGGAGCTCCTCAGAGCTCAGGCCTCAGTCTTCTCATCTTACTCCCTAGTCTCTTCCTAGGTGATGCATCCGTGTCTACAGAGCAATGACCATATACATGCAGATGACTCATACATCAACATCTACACACTAGGCCGCTGCACCGAGCCCTGGACCCTAGGAATCAGACTGCCCCCTTGACAGATATCCTTGAATATCTCTAAAGAACCTCAAACTCAACTTGTCCAAAACCAAACTCATAAATTCATTCCAAAACCTAGTCTACTCAGGAAATGTTACTACTTGCTATCTTGTTTCAAGAAGCAAATGCTTTAGAGCCAAGCTTGATACATTTCCTTCATCATCCTCTATTCCTTTAACCAAAAAATTAAGGATTTTATTATCATTCTTAATTACCTATCTAGGGTTTTCCAAACTGTACTTCTCAAGTTTTGATATCAATTAAATGGGTCAGGACCATCCCCCCCTTTTTTTTTAATGAAAAAAGAATTATATTAAACTAAAGATGAACGAGATCAGAGTAAATTTTAAGTCACAAACACTTACTTTCATTAGACATTTATATGTGCATGTGTTTGCGTGTGTGCCCATGCATGCACACTCTGGGGTGAAAGGTAAAAATTATATCTTATTCTAGACCATGGTCAAAATTTTGATTTCTCTTCTTTTTTCTACACCTCTATCCACCACCATCATCCTTGTCCAAGCTGCCATCAGATCTCACATGGATCAATAAAATAACCTCCTAATTGATTTTGCTATAATCTTAGCACAGTGCTTGAGACATAAGATCCACTCAATTAATATAAATGAATGACCATAACTTTACTGTTTCCGTTTCATATCCTACTGGTCTCCTTCACAAGCTGTACTTAATCACATCCAACTTCTCTCCATTCTGTAAATATTTGTGTCACAACATGCTCATCCATGCTGTTTGCTCCATTTTAAATGCCAGGTTGCCCTCCTGCTTAACTGAAAATCTGTGAGGGCAAAGCCTCAGCTTGCCCCGCTCCCCACTGTATTGGTGAGTTGCACCATACCTGGCAGATAATAAATGCTTCATTTATAGCTTTTGAATGAGGGGATGAGCAAATAAATATAGGAATAAAATGGTGTTACAAAATTGAAACTTTCAAAGAGAATCAAAACTATTTACTTGAAAACACAATTAAACAACTGAAGTTTTGAAAATCAGTCTACTTTGTTTGAATTAAGCCAGTTTACTTCAAAATAGTTTGTATGTCTTGCTATATCTACACTTAAAATTTTAAACTCACATTTATTTTGAAACAAACTGATTTGCTAAATAACTCAGTGGAAAATCTTAATGTGCAAAATACTCATGTATATGATTTTATGAACTGTTTTATGCCAAATTCTTAATATTTTTTGCTTTCTAAATACAGTGAGATGTGTCTCCTTTAGAACTATTTTCTTTCTCCATTAAAATATTTTATATTTCCATTTTTCCTATACTCTACAGCAACTTTTATTCCTCCTTTCAAAATCATTACAAACTTTCACTTTTTAGTAACTTTTAACGCTGAGGCTGGGAACATAATTTGAACATTGGAAGCACATAGTATTCCAGATATTATTAGTTTACTACATAAAGGAAAGAATAACCTATCCCAAACAATTTCTACTTTTAGTCTAGTTGTGAAGCAACTTTTCTGGATTGCAGTGAGTAAGAATTCAGAGACACTTAATGCCAAGTTTGATGTCACTTAAACTTCATGGCTTTAAGGCTTTGAATTAAATTCAAATCTTCCTACTGTAAAATATACTTTTTTTGCTCCTTCAAAAATTGCTTTATATTTTTAAATAATTTTTTTTGCAGGTGTGGTGCATCAAGGTACACATATAATTTTTCAAATCTAACTATAAAAATTTGAGAAATATTTCTGAACATTAATTAACTCTAACAAAACCACAGTTAGTGAGTTAGTTGTCAATGAATTAAGAATAAATATATTGAATTTTCCTTGAAGCCTACGTGGATTTAAGAATTGCTTTTACATTATATTATATATCATACACTAACAGTGCTCTTAACATCTTAAGAAATCTACAAGAGACTGAAGAATGGGAGAATCTACTTATACCATACTGATAACTTTCGGTGTATCCGTATTGTTGTTATATCTGTACTTGTATGCATAAAAGTGTAGTGATTCCAGCTTAAGTGAATAATAGTAAGTCAGGAACATTAGCCTTCCTTTAAAACATGCAAACTTATGGACTCTATATTTAGCATGCCTCAATTCAGTAAGTTGGTCAAACGTAAACATTTCCAACCTTTATGCTTGGTCCATTTATGTCTACATTCTGCTATTTCCTGATTTAGCCTCCCAAATGCCCTCAGTTTTATTATTTGTATAAAGTTCTGACCACCACACTCCTTTTTAAATTATCCAATGGCTCCCCCAAAGCCTCCAGGATGTGTAAAATTTCTGACCATGTGGCCCTAATTTTTTTATTCTAAATTTTTCTCTCACTAATCCTTGTCATACATGCTATGTTCCCTTCAACCCAAATCCTGTTTATCTCTCAAAATAGTTCTTCTTCTTTGCCTTTGCACATGGTCTATGTGGAATGTCCACCTCTTTTCCACAGGAGGCATCCTGCTTAATCCTCTAGGGTCGGTAATGGTGCTAACTCTTCTCTGGTCCTTTTCTGTTCTTCTCCAGCAGTCAGGCTCAGTTGTCACTGGTCCTTCCTCTCTTCTTCCACAGCACTTGCTTATCAAATCTCGTATAGCATGTGTGTGGTGATGGGTTGTAATTAGTATTTTTGTGGTGAACATGATGTAGTCCATGCAGAAATAGAAGTACAATGATGTACACCTGAAATTTTTACAATGTTAAAAACCAATGTTACTGCAATAAACAAAAAATTAAAAAAAAAAAATCTCGTATAGCACTGTCATTGCATCAAATGGTACTCACTGGAGTGCACTGCATTACAGTGTTATAGTAATGTGTCTTGCTCTTTCTCTTGCAAATTCCTTGAGGGTAGAGAATTTGCTTTATTCATTTTATACCTAAAATATTATATTTCTTGTCATCTAATAAGCAATAAATCTTTAGTGAGTTGAATGATGTGAGAAAACAAGAAGAAAAAACTGGACTTGAGAATTACTAAGGAATATATTTTATCTTATTTCTCATCATTTTTTGTAACTTCTGCTTATATTTTATTGATAACCTGGGCCATAAATATACATGACTGGATAACGTGTTTTATATCTTAGGGAGGTATGTAGCAAATTAATCTTCTAATTGTTTGTTTATACTGTTCTATTTGATCATCACAATTTAGCCTCCAACATGGAGAAGAAAAGGAATTTCACCTACATGATAAAAGAATAAATAGGAGATAAATGGTATTTGTTAATAATTGGCATCTGTTAAAAACAATACATTTTTATTGTGTCTAATAGTAACAAAATGAAATAAGTTGTATTCCTAGGGTTTACTTATAAATTAAACACATTATTATCACTTTATTTTCCTATTTTGTCTCTTTAAGAGAAATGTGTTACTTTAAAATGATCTATTAGTATAATTTTATATTGAAAGGACATTAAAATTACTTTTAATGAAAATAGGGGTTTTCTATTGTAATGGCAACTGTAAAAAATGTTTTTTCATTCACAACAGGGTGCATGGCACAAACCCTTAATATAGCCAACGTCGCTAAGAAGTTGAAAATAGAGTATTAAAAAATCCATGGAAAACCAACAATGTACCAAACAAAACTGTCTATCTTCTTTTCTTTGTCCCACATGTTTGGGTATTAGTATTGAGGAAGCTCTATAACAAGTTGCAAATTATGTGTGAAATGAATTAGTTCTGCTCAGCATACAAGCAGAGACTATCAAGTTACTTACACGAATATAGTTCTGCTGTGTTAATTGCTGTAGGACTTAGATCCCATATGGCAGAAAGATGAGCAAATTTAGATGACTTATACGCTGATGTCACACTGAACTCTCTCCAAATGTCCCTATGAGAAAGGGATTGTTATTATCCCTAATTGTAAAGATGAGGAAATTGAGGCCTGGAAAAGCTAAATAATGCGGCTAAGCTAGTCAGTGGCAGAGCCCGGGCTGGACCCTAGGCATTCCGTCTCAGAGCCTGGGTCTTCACCACTGTGACTCACAGCTTCTAACGTCCCTGTAGGTTCTTGCGTCGCACGGTCGGTGCGCGCAGTGGGTGGAGACGTCACGATCACTAAGTTTACACCTACAAATTGGCTGTGGAAGCTACCTCTGTCCTGTTATAAACGAGCCCTGCTGGGATTCGCCTGGAAGCAGACAGGCAGTGGGAAGCAGCCCCACCTCATACCGAGGCTTGGGGCCTCTGAGGAGACTGCTCAGTTGTTGCTCTGACGCGCCAGCTTCCACACACGTAGTATGGACACACGACGAAGATTTTTCTCATTTCACAGAATCTATATTTTTAAGTCAAATCATCCCAAATGACCCTCAAATTTGATGACGATCTGTCCATCTCCTCACATGTAACTAGAGACAGGACGAAGCTTATTTCGTGTGTATTGTTACGACATCTCTTCTCCCTCGGTCCATCCCCCTCGGCAGCCCGCGAGCCAAGGTCCACTGCTCCAGGCACTTTCCTGTTTATAGTTTCCTTCCTGAGCAGTGCCTGTCCTCACAGCCTGATCTAGATTCTTCCCTCTCTCTGTCATCAATATTTATTGTCCTGCTAAGTACTCAGAAAAAGACAATAATCTTGAAACTGCCAGGTGCTAAGTAATTTCACATACTTCGAGGAATCCAAACCTTGGGGAGCTTCAGTTTCTTGATTAACTCACTCAGAACACTAGTGGTAGAGCCAAAGCGAAGTCCAGGCCAAGCTAACTCCAAAGCCCATTTACCTTCCACAGTCTCACTGGAAATCACCTTTCAAGGAGGGCAATTTGTTTAAAACTCTAAAATATTCATAGATCACATTTCTTTTTCCTATTAAAAATGAAAAGGATTCCATTAGAGAAAAATGTATATTCCTTCAATTTAGATTTACCCCTTTTATGGAATAAAATGATATGCATTAGACAATTGACACTGCTTTTTAGCCACTAGGATGTAAATATTTGGAATTATTTAATATGTTACAACTCAAAGTCTGTTTTCTAATGGTTCATTTCTCATCTTTGTATAGTAAGTTTACAAAGTGTCCTCTGACCTCATTTTGGAAAAAAAAGCCCTCAAGATAAAGATAATTCTTCCTGTGTTATAAAAGATAATTTTGAAGGAATGCATTGGAAGTTTCTTACTGAAGTTGAAGCTGCAGAGCAGTGACTGAAGGTGGTTGGTGCCGTTCACTATCACAGCCGCCAAGCAATTGTGGGATGGAGCGTCCCACCGGACATGGATCTAAGGAGATGGTGCATGTGGTTCCTGTCTTTCCATGTCAAAGTTCTTTCCTTTCTGTTGGCTATAGAGTCACCTCTCTTTTGTAGTTAAACAGGGGAAAAAGTATATTCTAGGGCGGCCCCAACATTGGTGTTTTCCCACAAGGCTCTCTAGCTATTCCAAACAGCAGTTGGCCAGTTGCCAGGCTCCTGGTGCACAGAGGTGCCAACCTGACGCGGTGGCTGACCTCGCACCTGCCAGAGGAACCTGCTCTCCACCTCACAGAATGAACACCTTCCAAAATCCATGAACTCGAGTCTGTGGCTTAAATTGCTCAAATAAACACATGGGCCTAGAGACCTATAGGAGCTTTCCTCTACTACGCTAATTAGATAATTAAATTCAAATTAATATGCTAACGACCAGCACGGACTTAATGTTTTATGGTTCTCAGATAATGTTCACATTTATACAGGAACTTCTCCACCTAAGTTCAAAAGAACAAATAATGTAGAGCTTGTGTAGAAGGTTGTATAGGCTTAAAGTAACTTTGCCATTTTCAAGTTCGTATACAGTTAATGAGAGAGTTGATTATAGGAGGCAACTGTGTCCATGTATGGTGGGCATATGTACAGAATTCAGTACTGTGGCCACACAAACACATTTCTTACAGTAATCAACTCTTTCTTATAGCCCGCAATATGTTCAATCTTCTATAAATTATTGACCAAAATACTCATACGTATGAGTCAGAGATAAGTATGTAAATGGTAGTAATCTAAGTGATGGTAGAAGTAATAGTTGTGATTATCGTTATTATTATGTTATTAGAGAGGCCTCTTCATTAAGGTCTATATAAAAAGACGCTGCTAGGTTTTTGTTTTTGTTGTAAGTAAAGGATCTTCTTTACCATCATGATATACAGATCTCAATAGTTAAATGATGGTGTTTCACATGCCTGGATATATATCACAGAGAGAAAAATAGCCGTGAAGTTGTAATTCTGACCAATGATATTTGCATTACATTATCTCTTTAATATGGCTTTATTCACAGTTCTTTTACAATTATATATTCAAAAATGCTTCAAGCCTACTCAAAACTATAAAATAAATAAGCACCAATCTAAAAACTACTCAAATTTGTCCAACTTCAATGTCATTTTTCCATAATTTCAAATTTTACATGTGATATAAAGTGCAATATACAGGTATTATACTGTATATATAATCAAATATAATACCTGTGCTGAAGTTCTTACTTGCATTGGCTTGAAAAAAATATGCATAAAGCGCAAGTGTATGTAATTCAGTATGGTAGAAATACAGTATAATATTAGAAATTTGTGCTAAGTATAAAGATGAACACAGTCTATTCTCCTGTCATTGGGGAGCTGTTAAATACTCTTAAGCAGAAGAGGGCATGATCACATTTGATTTTAGCAGGTTCATTCTAGTGGCTTGTTGACAATGATGAAACTAGGAAGGAGATTTTTTGTTGTAATGCAAAAAATAATGCATAAGAGAAAGTGCACTTGAAACTTTGTTAACAGGTTTCTGTCTTAAAAAATATTGAAGCTTGTGTGTTATTTTGCCAGACTAGGAAAAGCAGGAATAAAGTATGTTTGGGGAGAAAATGAACATTGGACAAGATGTGAAAATAAGGTAAGTTTGAATATGTTGTGTTCGAGACAACTGTAAGACATTCAGATGAAGAAGTTTATAGAGATTTGGGATATGTAGACCTAGAGTTTAGGAAAGAGATATAATCTTGAAATCGTTAGCATTAGTGGGAATAAACATTAATGCTGTTGTCAAGATCATCCTGGAAAGATGACCATAGATTGAACAGGCCTGCCCTGAAACAGTCTGAAGCATATCAGTTGATATCTTAAGCTCCATACGTGACCTTCTTGCCTCAGTTCTTTCAGCACCAAACACCCCAACTCTTTCCTGATACATTCTCACTAACTGAGTACAAGATGGTTTTTTCCTGTTACTTTGATACTTTATGCATGTTGTTTCATTGCATCTCATCTTTGAAGTCCTTGCTTGCTTAACATAAGAAATCTTCTTTGGGGCCGGCCCAGTGGTGTAGTGGTTAAGTTCATGGGCTCCACTTCAGTGACCTGGGGTTCACAGGTTCGGACCCCTGGTGGACACCTATGCACAGCTTATTAAGTCATGCTGTGGGGGCGTCCCCTATATAAAGTAGAGGAAGATGGGCAGATGTTAGATGTTAGGGCAGATGTTAACATGTTAGATGTTAACCTAGGGCCAATCCTCCTCAGCAAAAAGAGGAGGATTGGCAACAGATGTTAGCTCAGGGCTAATCTTCCTCACCAAAAAGAAAAAAAAAATCTTCTTTGACATATCAAGTATTTTAAAGCAAATCCAACAGATTTTATGTTGTCTCTCCAGTCATGTCCTTTGTCTGAAACTTGTCCACTTGTAAATTCCTCAGAAAGGACCTGGAAAAAAAAAGTTTCTGATATTTGCAATTTAATAACGATTATTTCTGAACAGTTGGGCTAAATATAAAATGCAAGCATGTAGTTTCTTTCCATGAGTATCTTAAATATCGTCTTCTGGCTTTGATGTCAAAAAGAATGGTGACAATATGGTTTTTTTCCACTTTTAACTGACTTGGTCTTTTTTGCCTAAACACCAGAGGATTATATTTGCATTTCTCTTTAAAGTTGAATTATTTTACCATAATATTCCTCAGTGTTGGCTCTAACAGGTCAATTTTTCCAGGAATACAGTGTGTCCTTTCAATGTGCATTTTCAGCTTGTCTTTTATTTTTGTTAAGTTTTCTTGAATCATAATTTTTAGCATATGTCCTTCTTGACTGGTTTAGTTTTCTTCCCCAAGGTCTCCTATTAGACATATATTGGACCTTATTCATCTATCTTTTATCTCTAACATGTTATCAGACCCTTTATTTTGAATTTTAAAAGTTTTCCTTCTTTTCACATATCTCTTAAGGCATTAGCTGTTGTGTTGTTTTCATGCTATTACTAGTTTAGTCTTAGTTTTTGAAATTATTTTTTTATTACATTCTTGGTACTTTTCTAATTTTGTTACCACTTTTTTCAAGTCTATTTTTTGTTCAAGGCAGATCGTTTTTGAGTCATATTGAAATAGTTTATAATTTTCACCATTTTAAAAAAACATATGCTTTTCTGCTTCATCTACAGAGATATTATTCTGCTCCTATTCTCTTTTTCTTTCATGATAAATTTATTGTATATGGGGCTTATCTGAAATCCTTTTCTGTGAACCATAGTCTCAATGAAATGAGTTTTCCTCTACTTTTAGAAGGGAGGGATGGACCCAGAGACAATTTCTACCTTTATGTTTCTAGGACTCCCTCTCTTAATTAATTTTTTAAGGAAAGTGTTAAAATATGACATAATGTTTTGTGAAATTTTACTCCCACTGTAACACTTTTATCTAAAACTTCTTTTTCCTTTGATCATAATATGTCTACCCTGCTCAATTTATATTCAGCTGTCAGCAGTTTCAACTCAATGCATGGCTTTGTCTTGGAAAGGAGATTGTGTTTGACAGTTCTGGAATCCATACTCTCCAGGAGCATCATATACCCATCATTGTCTCCTTACACTAACTTGACATTTATGTACTGCGGAAGCCCATTCCACTTTTCTCTGTGTTTGCAGACTGACCTGTTGTACTTTCCATTGAGTACCTAGTGGTAATTTTACTGTTCTACTGTTCTCAGGGCCACTAGAAGTACAGATTCCTTTTTTATGCTTTTTCCCACACAAATGATGATACTAAATGGTGTTGTAGCTGTTTGTAGTTTGTATTTTGGGGTTCAGGAGGAATTCTTATCCCCTTATTTTTTTTGTAGATGTTGTTTCTAGGTGTTTGATTCTGTCATTTTTGTTATTCTGTCTGCTACTGTTCATTATCTTCTCATAATCTTTCATTAAAAAAATTGGTTTTGTCCACTTTTAGTTTGTTCAAAAGTTAGCTTTATAGATGTGGCCAAAGCTGTTTACCAGTCCAGAAACAGCAGTTTTTAAGTATCATCACTCTTTTCTTTGTAGGTAATAACAAGGAATTAACATCATTCCCACAAGGGAAAACACAACTTTTTTAAAAGAAATATTCTATACAATTTTGAAGTATAACTACACTAAACTACAACTAAATAGGCCATGTAATCATTTTAATCCAACAAAAAAGCATTTCAAGAAAAATGACAAAAAGAAAGAAAGGAGGTAGATTATCATTTGTAATGATAAGGCATTTCTTCTGGGAAACTAAACACTTTAAAATAAATTCAGTTAAATTTTTATAGCCAGGAAATAAAAATCTACAGTACTACCAAAGTAGTTGTCCTTTTCATACTCAGTATAAAATCATGGCATTGGCTGTCATGGTCACAACTTAAGTCACACTTTGAAAATAGCCCTATAATGTATAAATAGTCCTTCATAAAAATGCAGTATTTTATTTTTGTATTTTAGTGACCAGAAAATGAAAACTCAGCTCTTTTCAACTCACCTCTATCCCTTTTCTCTTAATTTTATTAATGGCCTAAAGTAGGGATTAATGGAAAGTCTAGTATGGCTTCATGATGGCTGCAGACATTTGTTTTCTATGAGGTTAATGCATTTTCCAACAATAACAAAGCGTTTTCCAACAGTGGAGTAGCAAAACACAAGGGTTCTTTATATTCAAGCAGGATTTTTGGGTCTGTGCTCCTTTTAGATCTCACTGAAATTAATATTGCCTGACAGCTTTAAGACTTGAGTGGTGATTAAGCTAGACAAGTTGTGGGAATAACAATGAGTTGTTCTTTATGGATAATTGGAACTGTGGTAACTTTTTCACTTGACATTTGGCATAGCCCTTTGGATGGAGAGTGACTGGGATGGAATATTTGATCTCCTTGAGGAAAGTATAATATTTTATTCATCTTCTAATACTTAGTACCTAACAAAAACCTTGGCACAGAGTAAAAGCTAAAAATGTTTGTTGTATTGAATACTGAAAAAGTAAATGAATGAATGAATGAATGAATGAATGAAAAAATAAATAGAATTCAATTTTCACAAAGGAAACATTATCCTCTTCTTCTATCCAGATATTGAACATAGTCTTTGGCAATTTGCTATCTGACATCCAATGTATGATCAGTTAAAGTAGAGAAGTCCTGCTTATAGAGTAGCGAATTTTGTGGTTATAATGAACATAAACAATCCTTATAAGGCACTGGGCCACCAATAAAACTGAAAAGAGTAATGTGGAAAAATGCTTTTTCCTGAATGTTTCCTGTGCCCACATTCTATTTTAAAACATGATTGATGACCAGTTTCGCCAAAGAACTCTTGAAATAGAGAATTTGACAATTCGGTTTCTCATATTTCTTTCCAACATATGGCTGCCTTTCTATTTGGAGTGCCATCGTTTCTTCTTTGTTAGATGAAATGCAATGGAGAAAGAGGAAACTAGATTTCTCTTCTTTCCTCTTGATTTTTAGTATTGCAAAATTATTAAGGAAAAATTTAACATACAAGGAAAATTTTCTTAAAAAGAATAATAACACTGTATTTTAGTTTAATTAGGGTCATACTCCATTGAGAACGGGAAGAAAACGTTTTGCGGTTATAACCAGCTTGTACAAATCCAAATGATCCAGAGGAGAAGACTATATGAATTAATTACATTCACTAAATATCCCAAGTATCATTTTCATCCAAAGGCTCAAATATCTCACAAAAGCTGTCAAAATGGCACAAGAAATTGTAAATGTAAAATCTTATTTTTTTGTTCATGCATTTTAAGCTATAAATATTAACTCATGCCAAAAAAATACAAAAAATGAACAAGAAAAGAAGGCAACAAAATAAGTGGATTTTCCATACTAGTAGCAAATAACCTGGCTCCACTCAGGTGTGAAATTTATTTTCCCATGGGTAATAATGTCAACATAAAATTCTAATGGGAAAATTGATCATTTGTTCATGCTTTAAGCTATATCAAGAAAAAGGAACAACATCCGCACCAACAGCAATAACCAAATATAACACGTAATTTCACACTGTTTTTGATTTTAAAAGAAAATTACATCTTTTGCTAATCCTAAGGTTCTTCTAAACTCCTATTTTATATATTCAGCCATGTCAGAAATTTAAAGCAAAAAAATCACCAAAAGGCATCAGAGTAGATGATTAGAAAAATATTAAAGAATATGATCTTCTATTAGTGTATAGGAAAGCTCTTCCATTTCATGAACAATGTCTATTATTACTTTCTCAGATTCTGAGGTACAGAACAACATGCTATGAATATTTTGCATTATATATGTTATTATATGCCTACTTATTTGTTTAAAAGGCTAACCACTCAGATAATTCACATACAACCATAAGACAGCTACCAAAAATATTCAGAGGAAGATAATTTTCATATTCTGTATCTAGACTTTAATATAATATAGAAAACTCCTTAAATTGAGAGCTTTTAACTTCAGAATATTCATCTATGCAAAGCTGCTGGCCAGAGCAGAAGATCAGGAGTTCTACCCACAACCGTCACTCGGAGCCGCCATGGCAGGCGGTTGTTGTCCTCTTGGTCTCTGTTTGTTTTGTTTTTTCTTAATCTATCACATGTTTACTTTTTAAATGTAATATCTTGTTATAGACATATTTATAAATGAAAAAAGAAATTCAAATTCATATACTTTTGAAATTTTTTTTTTTTAATAATTTTTATTTATTTATTTTTTCCCCCAAAGCCCCAGTAGATAGTTGTACATCATAGCTGCACATCCTTCTTAGTTGCTGTATGTGGGACGCGGCCTCAGCATGGCCGGAGAAGCGGTGCGTCGGTGCGCGCCTGGGATCCGAACCCAGGCCGCCAGCAGCTGAGCGCACGCACTTAACCGCTAAGCCACAGGGCCGGCCCTACTTTTGAAATTTTTAAAGGAGAGTTGAAAAGATATAATGAGTCAGAGCTGACGCTATCAATATATATAATTCTCAAGTAATATCTGCATTTACATGGATGTGATATATTAGTTGCTCTGTGTAGTGTGCATGGAGTTATGAGAAAATGACTTAAGCACTCTTTAGAAAAACTACCTGTCAACGAGTGGAACAGCTTCAGTGTAGGTCACTTATTTTAGGCATTTAGAATAGGGCAATTTGAAATTTAATCATTTGCCCTTGTGGGCTTGATATCTTAACTTTATTCATTCAATCAGTAATTACTTAAAAACTTGTTGTGAACTAAGATGCACCCAGAATTATCGATGGCTGACAATGCAAGAATAAAAGCCCCATCCTGATCTCAGTGTGTTGAAGGATGAAGGTGTTAGGTGAGGTACAAATCAGACAGCGTCTAGGTTTGCAAAGCTGCAGTGTTGGGAGGAAGCCTATTGGGGGAAAGACAAGCCGCTCCTGAGGCTGACGAACAGTGTGTGACAGGAGAGCACAGCAGTCCGGACACGGGAAAATGGCCGCATGAGAAAGGGCTAGGTGACGCTTGGAAATTTGGATTTTACCTTGAAAACAATAAAAGAAATTAAAAGAATTTGAAACAGCGTAGTGACCTGCTAAGATCTAATCAAAGAAAAAAAAATGCTTGGCATTCCAGAGAATAATTATTTAGAAGGAAAGGGTTAAAATACGTTTTGACATGAATAGTATTTTCCGTCGACAATCTAATGCCGTGATTAAGAGAATACATTTTTATCACTTGTAACAGCAATTAATTGGAACAAAATCATACTTTAACAAATCCTTAAGGTAGTTATGATTCCCATAAATCTAAAGGGTCTCTGTCAAACAATTAGAATACAATATTTTGCCTGACACCAAAACCTGCATCACTTCTCTTGGAGTCAATTATAGGTGTTAAATGAACTGTTTTCCCTTTAGAATTGGTCTGGGAGTATATCAGACTACTAATTTCAAAATGGATATTAGTAAAATTGTCACTTTCTCACAGAAGCCTTTTTGATCTCTCATGTTTGTCATCTGAACCAGGTATCATGCCTTGTACACGAGACATCTTCATTAAATTTCTGTTGAACTGAACTACTTACAAATTATAATCCCAAGACGTTTTTGTGCCGTGGATATTTTCACCATAAGCAATTTTCTTCTTTCTTCCCCATAGAATAAGATGACAGAAACTGACACATTTCCATAAGTATGGTTTAGTATGTTTAAAGAAGAAAACTCCATCATTACTAAATGTTGTAAGCAAAGTAAGAAATAAAGTTATATGAAAAATTTTAAAAGAAGAAAGTTTCTAGTTAAGTGCAAAATTATATATCAGGAGATTGTGATATATTTTATTGTTCCCTTTTCTGTTAAAAATATAAGCAGGTCAAGAGAGAGGGGAATTTATTTTTTTTAATTCTTCTTTGTGCTCCAAACACATAGCAACGATAAATAGAATATTTTTTAAGTAAATGACATAGAACAAGTAAAAATAAGATTAATATCTACTTGGATCAAAAGTGGAACAGTATTACACAGAGAAAAGGAGGCATTAAGTCTGGGACAGCTAATTAAAAATAAGTAGGGAATGTCAAGAATTTGACTCCTTGAGGGGCCTGCCCTGTGGCGTAGCAGTTAGGTTTCTGTGCTTCACTTCAGTGGCCCAGGGTTCACAGGTTCAAATCCCAGGTCCCGGCGGATGCACTGCTCCTCAAGCCATGTGTGGCGGTGTCCCATATATATAGTAGAGGAAGATGGGCATGGATGTTAGCTCAGAGCTAATCTTCCTCAGCAAAAAGAGGAGGTTTGGTAACAGATGTTAGCTCAGGGCCAATTTTCCTCACAAAAAAACAAAACAAAAAAATTGACTCCTTGAAAACACATATGCACCCAAATGTTCATTACAGAATTATTTACAATAGCCAAGATATGGAAACAACCTACATGTTCATCAATAGAGGAATGGATAAAGAAGATGTGGTATACATATACAATGGAATATTACTCGGCCATAAAAAAAGAGTGAAATCTTGCCATTTGCGAAAACATGGATGGATCTCAAGGGCATTATGCTAAGCAAAATAAGTCAGATAGAGAAAGACAAATACCATGCACTCTCACTTATATGTGGAATCTAAAAAGAAACAAACAAACAAAATCAAGCTCACAGATACAGAGAACAGATTGGTGCTTGCCAGAGGTGGGGAGTAAGGGGTGGGTAAAATGGGTGAAGGGAGTCAAAAGTTACAAACTTGCAGTTATAAAATAAATGTTGCGGGGATATAATATACAGCATGGTGACTACAGCTAATAAGAGCGTACTGCATACTTAAAAGTCGCTAAGAGAGTAGATCTTAAAAGCTCTCATTACAAAAAAAAAAATTCTATAACTCTGTACAGTGATGGATGTTAACTAGACACATTGCAGTGATCAGTTGCAATATATACAAATATCGAATCATTATGTTATACACCTGAAGCTAATATAATGTTCTTATGTCAATTATACCTGAAAAACATTTTTTGACTCCTATTGGGCTAATAAGACCAAAAATACTCCATTGTGGTGGGTGAATTAAGAAAAATTCACTACATAAGATTAGGGATTTCAGTCAAACTTTCCAGACCTTGAAAAACACAAAAATATATGTCATTTCTTCTCTCCACTGTAGGGTTTACAAACCTGCAAGAGAAATAAATGGCGGCCCAGCATCCAAGACTTGGGCATTCACATTCTATGCTCGGTGATTGTATTGTGACAGTCCCTAAATGTCCACTGGACAGAAACCCCAAGGTCATGGTCCTGGCCTGGTTCTGAGTTCAAAGTAGCCAAGTAGAGAAACTAAAATCCTTGTTAGGAAAGGTGAATGCAGAGAGAAAAATAGCACTTCCACACAAGAAGCTCTTTAAACTAAAATTCTATAGTGCATAATAGAAACTAAAAGTAAGGATAATCAGCAATTAGAAGAAGAATCCTTTCTCATTACATGCAATTAATTGAGCAGTCTGAAAATTATTTTAAAATAAATATTATACATACACAGACATAAAAAGACACCAATGAAAAGATAGAAGAGTATTTCGACCAAACTGAATATCTAAACTTTAAAAGATGTTGAACAGATAGTCTACTTATAATCAATCAATTAATTAATTTACACATGCATATTTAAAATCACATATTACACAAATACATTAATTTGGAAATATTACATTTTCCAGTAGTATTACATAAAAATAATTTAATACACATTCTTCACATTTCTTCAAATATATAACAATCCCAATGAAAAGATCAATGAAAGTTTTGTCTACTTGGAAATATAAACCATTAGGCAAGTAGATAAAAGTCAACTATTCAATTATAAAATTTATTTAATTTAGTTACATGTAAAACATTTGTGTTATATATTATATAAAATAATAAATAAAACTAGTGCTCTTTCCACTCATGCTTCAAGAAACAAACGTTTTCAAATACCTCGCATGCATTTTTAGCATGACTATGCTCATTGACTTACAGCCAAATTACCATTTAAGAGTTTTACATACCCCACCATCTTCAATTACATCTTCATTATTTGAAATACAGTATATTTCTATTACGGTATAACTCTTACTCCTAAAAATTGTACCTGGAATCACAGGTACTCATTCCCAACACAATAGGAATGTTGTTGCTGTTTTTTAGTATTATATAGTTCTCTATTTGTGATTTTTACAACATAAAACATCAGGATATTCTTTTTATGTGGACCTTAAAAGTTTCCCAGCACTTCACTTGTAATAATATTATGATTTCATCAAAAACCCTATATATATATAGACATATATACACATATGGTTGTGTGTATATAAACATATATATATATTTTTAGTCTAATGTTCTTCTCCAATATAAAAGATGTTAGACTTTATAAAAAAATCTGACAATATGGTAGAAACCCAGACCAAAATGTTCTACCACCAAATACTTAGATGCTAAATAAAATACACCAAGCATACATTTAAATATTTTGGGGGGACTCACAAGTAAGGGAAATCCCTAAGGGCCAAAATAGATGAAACTACAAAGGAAAATTAACACGAATGAGGAAACTAAGGCTGCCTCAGGAGGAAAATTCAGTATTATGAACTTCCAGTGGGGGTTAACAGAGGCTCAAGGAAATGGAAACCTGGACCTTACACTAGTGCCACACGGGGCAGTTGGGAATGGAAAATCCTGTGTGAATCTGGGATTTCTGGAATGGCTATATCCTCAGCAAAGCCTGAGTGAAAAAAATCTCCCCCGTGCAAAAAGGAGTAATA
Organism: Diceros bicornis minor; assembly: GCF_020826845.1. Lineage (NCBI taxonomy): Eukaryota > Metazoa > Chordata > Mammalia > Perissodactyla > Rhinocerotidae > Diceros > Diceros bicornis. Next base: position 34,551,954 of record NC_080775.1, read on the forward strand.
GAAACCAGCTTCTCTCTGATCCTCTTATGGCAAATACTACCATTAGTAATACCACTACTATGACTACAACTACAGCCATGACTATGACTACTATTCTAATACTAATGTATGTACTATGAAATCTAACATTAGAGTAACTACTACTAATATAATATTTTGATAATCGTAATAATATATATGAGCAAAGTGTGAAACACATAAGGAAACAAGCCATTATATATGAGAGTCAGCAGAGAATAAAATAACAAATTTAGTCACCCTCCCATGATTTCTGATAATGAGATGATCAAATAGAATTTAAGACAACTGCATATGAAATATACATTTCTTTAAGATATATTCATGAAAAAAATAACAAAGAGGTAATAAATATAAAGCAGACCAGGTAGTTTTTCCCCCCGCTTTATTGAAGTGTAATTGACAAATAAAATTGTATATATTTAAAGTATACAATGTGATGATTTGACATGTGTATACTTTGTGTGATGATTACCATAAACAGATTAATTAACATATGCACACCTCACATAGAGACTTTTCTGTGTGTTTGGGAGAATGCTTATGGTCTACTATATCAGCAAATTTCAGGTACACCATAGTTTTATTAACTATAGTCACCATGTTGCACATTAGATCCTCAGAGCTTATTCATCTTATAACGTCTTATTCATCTTGTACCCCTTGACGAGCATCTCCCTATCTTCTCCAGGTGCCAGCACTTGATAACCACCATTCTACTCTCTGTTTCACAGTTTGACATTTTTTAAAAAAATTAGATTCCACACATAAGTGAGATTATACAGTATTTGTCTTTGTCTGCCATTTCTCTTAGCATAATGTCTTCTAAGTTTATTCACACATACCTCTAGTTTCAACCAAATGACAGGATTTCCTTCCTTCTCATGGCTAAATTACATATATTATAATGATATATAGTTATATATATACATATAATATTATATATATATAACACAGCTCTTAGCTTTGTTGATCTTTTCTATTGTTTTTCTATGATCTGTGTTATTTCCATTCTTCTGCTAATGTTAGGCTTAGTTGCTCTTCTTTTCCTAGATCCTTGAGGTGCAAAGTTAGGTTGTTGATTCAAGATCTTTTCTTTTTCTTATGTGTATGTTTATGGTTATAAACTTCCCTCTTGGAACTAATTTTTCAACATCCCATAAGTTTTGGTATGTTGTGTACCCATTTTCATTTACTTCAAGATATCATTTTTAATTCAATTTATTTAAACTAAAAAAAAAAAATAGTTTACTAGTTCACCCATTTCTCCCACCCCCCATCCCCTGTCTTTTGGCACCCAGCAGTCTGTTCTCTGTATCTATGGACTTGCAATATAAATAAATAAATAAATATATATATATATATATATATATATATAAAATTAGATTCCACATATAAGAAAGATCATATGATTTTTGTCTTTCTCTGTCTGACTTCTTTTACTTAGCATAATACCCTAGAGGTCCATCCATATTGTCACAAATGGTAAGATTTCATTCTTTTTTATGCTTGAATAATATTCCATTGTATATTATCCATTCATCCATCAATGAGCACTTAGGTTGTTTCTATATCTTGGCTATTGTAAATAGTGCTGCAATGAAGGGGGTGTATATATCTTTTTGAGTTAGTATTTTCATTTTCTTGAGATAAATCCCCAGAAGTGGAATTGCTGGATCTATGGTAGTTCTGTTTTTAATTTTTTGTGGAAGCCCTATACTGTTTTCCATAGTGGCTGCACCAATTTACATTCCCACCAACAATGCACAAGGATTCCCTTTTCTCCACATCCTCATCAATATTTGTTTTTTCTAGTCTTTCTGATAATAGCCATTCTATCAGGTGTGAGAGGATATCTCATTGTGGTTTTGACTTGCATTTCCCTGATGATTCATGAAGTAGAGCATCTTTTCTAGTACCTGTTGTCTATCTGTATGTCTTCTTTGAGAAAATGTCTATTCAGACCTTCTACCTATATTTTAATTGGATCCTTTCTTGTTTTTTTTGATATTGAGTTATATGAGTTCTTATATATTTTGGATATTAGCCCCTTATGAGGTAAATGATTTGCAAATATTTTCTCCTGTTCCATAGGTTGCCTTTTTTCTTTATTTTATATTTTTTTGGTGAGGATGATTAGCCCTGAGCTAACGTCTGTTGCCAATCCTCCTCTTTTTGCTGAGGAGGCTGGCCACTGAGTTAACATCTGTGCCCATCTTCCTCCATTTTATGTGGGACGCCTGCCACAGCATGGCTTGATAAGCAGTGCGCATGTCCACACCTGGGATCCAAACCTGCACACCTGGGGCTGCCAAAGCATGTGAACTTTAACTACTATGCCACTGGGCCAGCCCCACCTTTTCATTTTTTCATTTTGGTTTTCTTTGCCTTGCAAAAGCTTTTTAGTTTCATGTAGTCCCACTTGTCTTGGCTTTTGTTGCCTTTGTTTTTTGTGTCATAGCCAAAAACTCATTGTCAAGACCTATGTCAAGAAGCTTACCGCCTAGGTTTTCCTCTAGGAGTTTCATGGTTTCAGATCTTATGTTCAAGTCTTTAATCCATTTTGAGTTAATTTTTGTGTGTGGTGTAAGATAGTGGTCCAGTTTCATTCTTTTGCATGTGGTTGTCCAATTTTCCCAACACCATTTATTGAAAAGACTGTTCTTTCCCCACTGTATATTCTTGGCTCCTTTGCTGTAAATTAATTCACCATATAAGCATGGGTTTATTTCTGAGCTCTCCATTCTGTTCCATTGATCTTTTATGCCAATACTATACCATTTTAATTACTATAGCTTTGTATTATAGTTTGAATCAGGAAGTGTGATGCCATCAGCTTTGTTCTTCTTTCTCAAGATTGCTTTGGCTATTTGGGGTCTTCTATAGTTCCACACAAATTTTAGGATTGTTTGTTCTATTTCTGTGAAAAATGCCTGTGCAATTTTGATAGAGATTGCATTGAATCTGTAAATTGCTTTGGATAGTATGGACATTTTAACAATATTAATTCTTCCAATACATGAGCATGGAATATCTTTCTCTTTATTTATGTCTTCTTTAATTAATGTTTTATAATTTTCAATATACAGATCTTTCATCTTCTTTAAATTTATCCCTAGGTATTTTATTATTTTTGATACACTTGTAAATGGGATTGTTTTCTTAATTTCTCTTTCTGATAGTTCATAATTAGTGTATAGAAATGCAACATACCTTTGCATATTGATTTTGTATCTTGCAACTTTGCTGAATTTGTTTATTAGTTTTAACAGTTTTTTGATGCAGTCTTTAGAGTTTTTATAGTGTCATGTCATCTGCAAATAGTGACAATTTTACTTCTTCCTTTCCAATTTGGATGCATTTTATTTCTTTTTATTGCCTAATTGCTCTGGCTAGGACTTCCAATACTACGTTGAATAAAAATGGTGAGAGTGGGCATCCTTGTCTTGTTCCTGATCTTAGAGAAAAAGCTTTCAGCTTTTCACCATTGAGTATGATGTTAGCTGTGGGCTTGTCATATATGGCCTTTATTATGTTGAGGTATGTTCCCTCTATACCGGGTTCGTTGTGAGTTTTTAACATAAATGGATGTCGAATTTTGTCAGATGTTTTTTCTGCATCTATTGAGATGATCATATGATTTTTATCTTTCATTTGGTAGTGTATCACATTGACTGATTTCCAGATGTTGAATTCTCCTTGCATTCCTGGAATATAACTTACTTGATCATGGTGTATGAACTTTTCAATGTATTGTTGAATTTGATTTGTTAATATTTTGTTGAGGATTTTTGCATCTATGTTTATCAGGGATATTGGACTGTAATTTTCTTTTCTTGTGCCAGCTGTGTCAGGTTTTGGTATCAGGGTAATGCTAGCCTCATAAAATGAGTTTGGAAGAGTTCCTTCCTCTTCTGTTTTTTGAAAGAATTTGTAAAGGGTTGGTTTTAATTCTTCTTGACTGTTTGGTAGAATTGACCAGTGAGTCCATCTGGTCCTGGACTTTTGTCTGTTGGAAAATTTTTCATTACTGATTCAGTCTCCTTACTAGTAATCAGTCTATTCATATTTTCTATTTCATGATGATCCAGTCTTGGTAAGTTATTTATCTAGGAATTATCCATTTCTTCTAGGTTGTCTAATATGTTAGCACATAGTTTTTCATCATAGTCTCTTATGATCCTTTGTATTTCTGCGGTATTAGTTGTAACATCTTCTCTTTCATTTCTGATTTTGTTTAAGTTCTCTCTTTTTTCTTTATGAGTCTAGCTAAAGATTTGTCAATATTGCTTATCGTTTTAAAGAAACAGATCTTAGTTTCATTAATCTTTTCTATTGTCATCTTAGTCCCTATTTCATTTATTTCTGCTCTAATTTTTGTTATTTTTTTCCTTCTACTAAATTTGGGTTTTGCTCGTTCTTTTTCTAGTTTCTTGAGATGTAATGTTAGAGTATTTGTTTCAGATTTTTCTTGTTTTTTGAGGTAGGCATTTATCACTGTGAACTTCTCTCCTAGAACTGCTTTCACTGCATCCCACCAATTTCGATATGTTGTATTTCCATTTTCATTTGTCCCAAGGCATTTTTTGATTTCTCTTTTGATTTCTTCTTTGACCCATTGGTTGTTCAGTAGCATGTTGTTTAATCTCCACATTTTTGTGAATTTTCCAGTTTTCTTCATGTAGTTAACTTCATATCATTGTGGTCAGAAAAGATGTTTAATATGATTTAAATCCTCTTAAATTTATTAAGACTTGTTTTGTGGCCTAACATATGATGTATTTTGGAAAATGTTCCATGTGCATTTGAGAAGAATGTGTATTCTATTGTTTTAGGATAGAATGTTCTGTAAATATCTCTTAAGTCTGTATGGTCTAACACATCATTTGAGGCTGATGTTTCCTTATTGATTTTCTGTCTGGGTGATTTATCCATTGATGTATGTGGAGTATTAAAGTCCTCTACTTATTATATTGCAGCCTATTCCTCCCTTTAGGTATGTTAATATTTGCTTTATATATTTAGGTGCTCCTATGTTGGGTGCATAAATATTTACAAGTATTATATCTTCTTGTTGGATTGACCCCTTTATCGTTATGAAATGCTCTTCTTTGTTTCTTATTGCAGTCTTTGTTTTAAAGTCTATTTTGTCTGCTATGAGTATAGCTATTCTAATTTTCTTTCGGTTTCCATTTGCATGGGATATCTTTTTCCATTCCTTCACTTTCAGTCTGTGTGCTTCCTTACATCTAAAGGGAGTTTCTTGGGCCAGCCCCATGGCTTAGCGGTTAAGTGTGCACGCTCTGCTACTGGCGGCCCAGGTTCAGATCCCGGGAGCACACCAACACACCGCTTCTCCGGCCATGCTGAGGACGCGTCCCACATACAGCAACTAGAAGGATGTGCAACTATGACATATAACTATCTACTGGGGCTTTGGGGGGGGGGCGGAAGGAGGAGGATTGGCAATAGATGTTAGCTCAGAGCTGGTCTTCCTCAGTGAAAAGATGAGGATTAGCATGGATGTTAGCTCAGGGCTGATCTTCCTCACACACACACACACAAAAAAAGTGAGTTTCTTTGTAAGCAGCATATAAATGGAATTTTTTTAATCTATTTAGCAACTCTATGTCTTTTCATTGCATAATTTAGTCCATTTACATTTAAAGTAATTATTGATAGATATGTGCTTATTGCCATTTTATTAATTGTTTTCTGACTGTATTTATAGTTCTTCTTTGTTTATTTCTTCTCTTTCTCTCTTCCTTTGTGGAGGAGAGTTTGGTTACTTTCTTTGGTGATATGCTTATATTCTTTTCTCTTTATGTTTTGTGTATATACTATAAGTTTTTGCTTTCTGGTTACCATGGGGCCTACAAATAACAGCTTATATTCTATATCAGTCTATTTTAAGTTGTTAAAAACTTAAGTTTGATCTCATTGTAAAGTTCAACATTATTATTCTACCCCCCATGTTTTATCTTTTTGATGTCAAATTTTATATCTTTTTATCATGTGTATCCCTTAACTAGTTGTTGTAATCATAGTTATTTTTACTATTTTTGTCTTTTACTAGCTTTATAAGTGGTTAATTCTCCACCTTTACTATATATTTACCTTTATAGTGAGATTTGTTCTTTCATATTTGTTCTTGTCACTAATTAGCAACCCTTCTTCTCAGCTTAAAAAAGTTTCTTTAACATTTATTCTAAGGCCAGTTCAGTGGTGATGAACTCCTTTAGCTCTGGCTTGTCTGGAAAAATTTTTCTCTCTTTTTCAAGTATGAGCAATAATTTTGCTGGGTAGAGTATTCTTAGCTGGAAATTTTTTTCTTTCAGCACTTTGACTATATCATGCCACTTTCTTCAGGCCTGCAAATAGCTGATGAAAAATCTGCTGATAGTTGTAGAGGGGTCTCCTTGTAAGTAACAAATTGTTTTTCTTTTGCTGCCTTTAAGATTCTTTCGTTGTCTTTAACTTTTGACTTTTTAATTATATGTGTCCTGGTATGGATCTCTTTGGTTTCCTCTTATTTGGAACTCTCTGGGATTCCTGGATCTGGATGCCTGTTCCTTTTGCCAGGTTGGGAAAGTTTTCAGCCATTATTTCTTGAAATAAGATTTTTGCCCCTTTCTCTACCTCTTCTCCTTCTGGGAGCCCTATGATGCTAATGTTAGTTTGTCTGATGTTGTCCCATAAGTCCCTTAAGCTAGCTTTACTTTTTTTGCATCTTTTTTTCTTTTTGCCGCAGCGATTGAGTTCTACCTCCCTGTCTTTGAGTTCTACTGACCCTTTCTTCTGTTTCATCTAGTCTGCTGTTGAAACTGTCTAATGTATTTTTTTTTTTTTTTGTGAGGAGATCAGCCCTGTGCTAACATCCGCCAATCCTCCTCTTTTTTTTTTTTTTTTTGCTGAGGGCTAACATCTGTGCCCATCTTCCTCCATTTTATATGGGACGCCACCACAGCATGGCTTGCCAAGCAGTGCGTCGGTGCGTGCCCGGGATCCGGGCCAGCGAACCCCGGGCCGCCGCAGCGGAGCGCGCGCACTTAACCGCTTGCGCCACCGGGCCGGCCCCTGTCTAGTGTATTTTTCAGTTCGGTTTTTATATTCTTCAGCTCTGTGACTTCTACTTGATATTTTCTTATGCTGTCCATCTCTTTACTGAAGTCCTCACTGTGTTCATCCATTCCTCTTCCCAGTTCAGTGAGCATCTTTATGACCATTACTGTGAACCTGTTTTTGGGTAAATTACTTATCTCCATTTCATTAAAGTTTTTTTCTGAAGTTTTTATCTTGTTCTTTCATTTGGAATATATTTCTTTGTTTCTTCATTTTGCTTGACTCTCTTTGCTGGTTTATATTTAGTAGATGAAACAACCACTTATCCTACTCTTGAAAAAGTGGCCTCCTATAGGAGGTGAACCTTGTCATTCAATCCTGCCACAGCTCCCGGTTGTCTCTCAAACCTTTGTGGTTGTCCAAGCAGCCTATTATATTTTTAATAGCTCCCAGTGGCTGAGAGTGTGCCAAGACCTGCTGGTGTCCCAAAGGGGAGGATCTCCGCATTTAGATTCAGGCTGGCTGAAAGCCAGAATCTCAAGCATCAGCTTTTAAAAGTATGCAAATATATACAGTCCTGTGGGACCCCAAGTGTAAGCCTCACTGGCCGCCAGAGTCAGGCAGGCTGGAGGCATCTCCTGGATGACAGTCGTAGAAATCGAGGCTCCAGACAAGTGATAAGCTCTTTTCTGGGTGATATCAGGAACTGGGGTAGGCAGAGGAAAAGTGTCAACATGGCATCCGAAGCCTATCTTTCTTGAGGGCAGCTCCATGGGCCACTAAATGTGTGCCAAACCTGAAGCCTGCCTCTCAGATCAAAGCTCCAGGACAAGCAAAGAGGCCTCCTTCTCAGAGAGCCTGGGGAGTGTGCCTCCGCCCACTGTCTGTGCAGTGCCCCATGGATGGTAGCCCGCCAAGACCTATCTCTCTGATTGCCACAGTCTTGTGGGACCCAGCAATGCGAGCCCTCCCCAGTCAGCAGAGTCAAGCGATCAAGGGGCATCCTTTGGGCAGCAGCCCCAAAACCAAGGCACCAAACATAAAACCACGACACTAGACTCATGAAAAGTCCCCTCCAGGAGACACTGGCATTCTAGAGTGCAACGCAGAGTTAGTATGAAGATAGTGCCCACTGTACAATGTCTCTGGAAAGGATTACAGTCAGCCCCAAGATGTATGTTTAGTTAGAACCCTGCCCCGCAGGCTAAAGTCATGATTATTAGCTAATAGGCCTCCAAGGAAAGACTAAGCTCCTAAGTCAATTGCCCCTTGTTTTGTCCTGGGGGTGGTAGCTGTTTAAGAACTCTTTCTCCATCAGTTACAGTCCTCTGAGACCCATGAGCATAAGCCCTACCAGCCACCAGAGCCAGGTGATCAAGAGGCATCCCCTAGATGGCAGCCGCAAAAGTCAAGTCACCAGACATGTGCAAAAGTTCCCTTCTGTGAAATACTGGTGCTTTGGAGTACGGCAAAGGGAGAGCTCAAAGATGGCACCCTCCAGTCTCAGTTCCCAAAGAGTGTTCCAGCATGCTCCTAGGTGTTTCTGATAAATTAGATGGCTGTCCCTAAAGCCAGTGCTTTAATATAAGCAGGTGAGCATCCTTCACTTGAAGTTTAGGTGTAATCATTTGCGTCTAAGCTGGGACCTGGGGCTGGTGAGCCCTTTAAGAGTAGTTTCTCAGGTTGCTAGTCTTGTGGTCTCCAGATGAAAGCCCCATTGGTTTTCAAAGTTATATGTTTTGGGGGCTTGTCTCTCAAGTGTATGTCTTAAAAGTTGGGATGCCTAATGTGGGATTTGAACCCTTCACTCCTCAGGGAGAAGCTCTGGGTTTTGGATTTCCCCCAGTTATGGGATGCCACACCAGGTGTGGGATTTATGGTGAGATTGTGTCCCATCCTCTCCTACATGCTTCAATGTGGGTTTCTTCTCATTTGCCCAACATGTAGTCATCATTCAGCCAGCCTCAGGGTTTTTAGGAGGAAATTGTTGCATATGTAGCTGTAGACTCAGTGTGTCCATGTGAGAGGTGAGATCAGGATCTTCCTATGTCACCATCTTGAACTGAAAACTCTCAAGATACTTTTTTATTTCTCTTTTGATTTAATTTTTGACCCATTGGTTGTTCGGGAGTGTATTGTTTAATTTCCACATATTTGCAAATTTTTAAAATTTTCCTCTTAGTTTCCAGTTTTGTACCACTGTGGTCATAAAAGATATTTGGTAGGATTTCAATGCTTAGATTTGTTAGTACTTGTTCTTTGATGTAACATATGATCTATCCTGGAGAATGTTCCATGTACACTTCAGAATTTTTATTCTGTAGCTGTTGATTAGGATGTCCTGTATATGTCTTTAGGTCTATTTGGTGTAAAGTATAGTTCAAGTCCAAGCTTACTCTATTTATTTTCTGTCTGGATGACCTATCCATTATTGAATGTAGGGTTTAAAGTTCCCTACTATTATTGTATTATTATCTTTCTCTTCCTTTAGATCTGTTAGTATTTACTTAATATATTTAGATGTTCTGTTGTTGAGTGCATATATATTTACAATTGTTATATCCTCTTGTTGAATTGACTCCTTTATCATAATATAATGACCATTTTGTCTCTTGTTACAGTTTTCGACTTGAAGTCTATTTTGTCTAATATGAGTATAGCTATCCCAGCCATCTTTTAGTTTTTATTTGTATGCACTATCTTTTCCATTCTTTCACTTTGAGTCTTTGTATGTGTTCAAAACTGATGTTCACTCTTGTAGGCAGCATATAGTCACGTCTTGTTTTTTATCCATTCAGTCATCCTATGCCTTTTGATTAGAGAATGTAATCCATTTACCTTTAAAGCAATTATTGATAAATAAGGACTTGCTGATGCCATCTTATTGTTTTCTGAATGTTTTCTAGTTTCTTTGTTCCTTTTTTTCCTTTCTTGCTGTCTTCCCTTTCGAGTTGATGATTTTCTGTAGTGGTATGCTTTGATTCCCTTCTGTTTATCTTTTGTGTATCTACTGTAGGATTTTACTTTTTGGTTACCATAAGGCTTATGTAAAACACCTTATAGATATAACAGTCTATTTTATGCAGATAACACTTTAACCTGAATTGCATACAAAACTTTACCTTTTCACTTCCCTCTTTTTGTTTTTGATGTCACAATTTACATCTTTTCATATTGTGCATCCACTAACAAATTAATGTAGCTATAGTTATTTTTAGTATTTTTATCCTTTAACCTTTATATTAAGAGCTAAGTGATTAACACACTACCATATTACAGTATTAGAGTACTCTGAATTTTTCTATATGTTTACTGTTAGCAGTGTGTTGTATATTTTTAACATTTTCATGTTGCTAATTAGCATTCTTTCATTTAATCTTGAATAATTTCTTTCAATGATTCTTATACGTCAGGTCTAGTGGTGATAAATTTCTTCATCTTTGATTTGTCTGAGAAAGTCTTTATATCTGAAATACAGCTTTGCAAGATAAAGTATTATTTTTGCAGGTTTTTTTTTCAACACTTTGAATATAACATCTAACTCTTTCCTTGCCTGCAAGGTTTCTGTTAAGGAATCTGTTTATAGCTTTGTGGAGGTTCCCTTGTATATGAGAAATTTTTTTCTCTTCTTGTTTTTGCAATTCTCTCTTTGTATTCAATTTTAGATAGTTTTATTATAATGTGTCTTGGAGATATTCATTTTGTGATGACTCATTTTGGGGGCATATCAGCTTCATGAACTAGGATGTCTAAATCTCTCCAGATTTGGTAAGTTAGCCATTATTTCTTTAAATAAGATTTCTGCACCGTTTTTTGTCTCTTCTTTTTCTGGGCTCCAATAATGTGTAGATTATTTCTTTTGTAGTATCTCATAATTAATGTAGTTTTTATTCACTCTTTTCATTCATTTTTATTTGTTCTCCTCTGACTGGAGAATTTTAAATGACCTCTCTGTGACTTTACGTTTTCTTTCTTCTGCTTGATCAAGTCTGATGTTGATGCTCTCTACTGCATTTTTCATTTTATTCATTGTATTCTTCAGCTCCAGAATTTCTGTTTTATTCCTTTTTGTGATTTCTTTCTCTCTATAAACTCTTATTTTTTGTGTGTAATTTTGTTCTCATTTTGTTGTTTTGTCTTTGTTTTCTGTAGTTCATTGAGCTTCCTTAATTCAACTATTTTGAATTATTTACCACAGATCTTGATTTCTTTGGAGTTGGCTACTGGAAAGTTCTTGTGTTCCTTTGGTGGTATTATGTTTCCTTGATTTTTCATGTTCCTTGAAGTCTTGCATTGCTATCTTCATATTCTAAGAAGGAGTCACATCCTTCAGTCTTTATTGACTGGTTTGGGAAGAAAAATACCTCTGTCAGCTCTGCTGGGGATTCTGAAGCTTTCTCAGACCTTTACTATGGATAAATTTGTTCCATACATTTTTTTCCCTGTTGGGGGGGAAATTATTAAGATTATATGCCTCCTCTCAATCCTGCAAAGCCAGACCAGGTACAGACAGCCTCCCAGTTGCCTTCCCTATGGCAGTGCTTAATGCTTAAGTTTTTGTGCTTTCTCCCAATCCCATTGAGTTTGGTTTGTATTTTGCACATACTCACTAGCCATCTGCAATAACTTGCACTCACTTCTCTTGAGGTCCCACACAGGAAGCTGGCCATACTATGGGGAGCTGTGTGGGTGATGGGTTTGGAGTGTTGGTCGTGCTCTTGGCCCAAATGAGGGGATCCACAGGCAAGTCATCCTCATTGGAGATGCATAGGACAGCTTTCTTATGAGGTCCATGAAGAGGTTAGTAGGCTCCTCATCCTTGTCATTTTCTCCAACAGCTCCAACTGCATGTTTCTCAGCCCCTCCTTATCCCCCAGTGATGCAGCACACTTCAGTATTCAGAACAAGTTGAGAAAGAATTGGAGCTCTCTGCATACCACACGGATGAGGAAGCCAGGTGCTCACTTACACAATCTCATTTTCCCCTGTGGAAGAAATATCACGCCAAAAAGTTCTCAGCACTGAGCTGTGCTGCATTGGAGGAGGACTCACACAGGTCATTTGAAACTGTTCCTCTTACCCTCTTCAATGTGTCCAATTTCTAATTCTTTTGCTCCAACTGTGTGCTGGAACTTCTCCACCAAAATCCTGGACTTCCATAAAGGCATCATCATTCATGGTGATTGTCAATATTGGTGTTCTTATTTCTCTTATTTGGGAGACAGTAGAAAACTCGTATTCCAAGATTTTGCTGATGACACTCCAGATCTGGCAGTTTAAGGAAGAACAAAATAGAACTCTGAAAAATGAAAATATGGTCGTTGTAACTAAAATAAATATTAAAAATGTAATGGGTGAACTACATAACAGATTAGACGTGAAGAGAGAATTAGAGAACAAGAGAAATAAATCTGAACAAATTACCAAGGATAAAGTACTATATAATAAAGAATTAGAAAATAATGGACATTTAGACACATAAAAGATATGATAAGAATATCTAATATAAGTCAAATTGGAGTTTCCAAAGAAGAAAATGTAGAGCCTGTGGGAGAAATATATGAAAGACAAAAACATTTCTATATAAGAGCTTAAAGCAGGCAGGAATAATAAAAGGAAATAAAAATTTGGACTTTTTGAAGGAAAATTGCAGAACACTAAATACAAAGAAAAATGGAAGTTGCTGGAGAGAAATTTTAGCTAAATAATAGGAATTAAAATTAAATGACTACACATTTCTTAACAATAATAATGGAAAAAAATAATATAATGGAGCAATTGTTTCAAAGAGCTGAGATAAAAGAAATAAATGTCAAAAGAACCCAAATGGAAATCCTGAGTTGAAGAATACAATGAAAGAACTGAAAAAAATGGAGATCTTCAACAATCAACTTGACCAAATAGAAGAAAGAAACAGTGACCTTAAAGATAGGTCATTTGAAGTTATCCATTCAGAAGAACAAAAAGAAAAAGAGTAAAGAAAGTCTGTGAGACTTTTGGACTCCACCAAAAGAAAAGAAAAGAAATATATACAGTGTGGGAATCCCAGAAGGAGAAGAAACAAGACAAGCATGCCCACTCTCATTACTACAATTCAATAAAGTACTGGAAGTTCTAGCCAGAGCAATCAGGCTAGAAAAAGAAACACAGGGCAACAAAATCAAAAAGGAAGAAGTAAAATTGTCTATATTTGCACTTGACATGATTTTATGTATATAGAAAATCCTAAAGACTCTACCAAAAATCTGTCAGATCTCATCAATGAATTCAGTAAAAATGCAGGACACAAAAATCAGCTGACCAAAATCAGTATCATTTCTATCCATTAACAATGAATTATGTGAAATGAAATAAAGAAAAGATACCATGTATAATAGTATCAAAAACAATAAAACGCCTAGGAATAAATTTAACCAAGGAGATAAAAGATCCCTACACTGAACTTTATAAGATATTGATCAAAGAAAAATTGAAGAAGACACAAATAAATGGAAAACTATACTGTGTTTATGGATTGCAATAATTAATATTGATTAAATGTCCATCCAATCCAAAGTTATCTATGGATTCAATGCAATCTATTTCAAAAGTCCACTGACATTTTTCACAGAAATAGAAAAAAAATCCTAAAATTTGTATGGAACCACAGAAGACCCTGAATTGCCAATCTTGAGGAGGTAATCCTGAGGAAGGAGAAGGAATCTGGAGGCATCACACTTCCTGATTTCAAACTATATTACAAAGCTGTAGTAATCAAAACATTATGGTACTGGCATAAAAACACACACTTTGACCAGTGAAACAGAATTGAGAGCCCAGAAATAAATCCAAGCATATACGGTCAACTAGATTAACAAGAGACCCAGAATATTCAATAGAGAAAAGACAATCTCTTCAATGAATGGTGTTGAGAAAGTTGGATATTCACATGTAAAAGAATGAATCTGGACCTCTACTTTACACCTTACACAAAAATCAACTCAAGATGGATTAACAACTTGAACATAAGACCTGAAAGTGAAAAACTCCTAGAAGAAAATATAGTCAGTAAACAGCTTAACATCAGTCTTGGCAATGATTTTTGGATTTGACACCAAAAGCAAAGGCAACAAAAGGAAAAATCAACAAGTGGAACTACATCAAATTAAAAAGCTCCTGCACAGAAAAGGAGACCATCAACAAAATGAAAAGATAACCTCTTGAATGGGAGAAAATAATTCAAATCATATATCTAATAAGGCATTAATATCCTAAATATCTAAAGAACTCATACAACTCAATAGAAAGAAAACCTAAACAATCTGATTAAAAAATGGGCAGAGAGACTGAGCAGACATTTTTCAAAGAAGATATACAAATGGCCAAGAGGCACATGAAAATGTGCTCAACATCACTAATCATTGGGGAAATGCAAATCAAAACCACAATGAGATATCAACCTCACACCTGTTACAATGGCTATTATTAAAAAGATGAGATCAGCGTTGGTGAGGATGTGGAGAAAAGGGAACTCTTATGCACTGTTGGTGGGAATGTAAATTGATGCAGTTACTGTGGAAAACAGTATGGTTTTTTTCTCAAAAAATCTAAAATAGAATTACCATATGATCCAGCAATTCCACTTCTGGATATGTATCCAAAAGAAATGAAAACAGGATCTCGAAGAGATATCTATACTTTCATGTTATTGCAGCGTTGTTCACAGTAGCCAAGACATGGAAACATCCTAAGTATACATCGATGGATGAATGGAATGTTATTCAATCATAAAATGAAGGAAATCCTGCCATTTGTGACATGGATGGACCTTAAATGAGATAAGTCAAACAGAGAAGGACAAATACATATGGTTTCACTTACACGTGGAATCTAAAAAACGCAAACTCATAGAAAGAGAGAACAGATTGGTGGTTGCCAGAGGTGGGGGTGGGGTGGGAGGTGTATTGGACAAAGGTGATCAAAAGATACAAACTTCCAGTTTTAAGATAAATAAGTTCTGGGTATGAAATGTATAACATGATGACTGTAGTTATCAATGCCGCAGTTTATATTTGAAAGTTGCTAAGAGAGTAGATCTTAAAAGTTCTCAACACAAGGAAAAAAACTAACTATGCAAGGTAATGGATGTTAACTAAACTTGTGGTAATCATTTCACAATATATACATATATCAGATTATTATGTTGCACACCTTAAACTTATACAATGTCAATTATATCTCAATAGTACCGGAAAAACTAAATATCAGGAAGTACAAAAGTAAGCCAGCTTTTGAAGTGCAAGAAGAAATATTGAGCAAAAAATTTGTTAAAAAATGATAAATGGAGGGGTCGGCCCGGTGGCGCAAGCGGTTAAGTGCGCGCGCTCCGCTGCGGCGGCCCGGGGTTCGCTGGTTCGGATCCCGGGCGCGCACCGACGCACTGCTTGGTAAGCCATGCTGTGGCGGCGTCCCATATAAAGTGGAGGAGGATGGGCACAGATGTTAGCCCAGGGCCGTCTTCCTCAGCAAAAAAAAAAGAGGAAGATTGGCGGATGTTAGCTCAGGGCTGATCTCCTCACAAAAAAAAAAAAAAAAAAAAAAAAAAAATGATAAATGGAACAAATGTTGATAGTTTGAAACAACAGTACTAACTTGCAAGTAATGGATTACAGTTAAAGATAGTAAGAGATCTAAAATTCCTGTAAACAGAAATCCAGAGGCATTGGGATGAAGCAGAGATGAAGTGTGCTGATGCACTTATATTTCAGTGGAGGATGAAGGACTATTAAATAAGCACTGTGAAAAGTAAAAACAAATCAATAAAATAAATTTTATTTTAAATTTTATTGATCAATAAAAACAAATTTTATTAAAATAACTATTCTACTTAGTTATACTTCCAAACTGTAGTTTTTATAATTTTCCAAATCTCGGTCTTTATACATTATTTCAAACTTTACATAAAGTAACTTTTAAATCTATAGTTTGGTAATAAAAGTATTTAATAGTAATAACAATTATATTAACAAAAATGAGTCATCCAAAAGAAAGAAAGTTAAAGAATTAAGAAAAAGTGGGTCAGAGAGAAAGCAAAAAGTAAAATAATGGAAATATATCCAAATATATCAATAATCACTGGATTAACTCACAATTTAAAATACATAGAGACATTTACAGAAGACCTGTAAAACATAGGGACTCAAGATAAAATGATGGAAAAAGAAGCCTTCTGAAATATAGGGATAGGAGATAAAAAAATGAAAGAATTTTAAATGCAGAAAATACTAGCAAAAAGAAGCTTGTCATATCTATGTTTATATCTGACAAAACAGACATTAAATCAGAAGCCAATAGAAAGGATATATAGTGTACTACATAATAATACATTTTCAGTTAAGGGAGAAAATAACTTTTTAAAAATAAAATAACTTCAAACTATTTAAAGTAATAATTGAGATAACTAAAATAAGTAATTGAAAAATCCACCATCATAGTGGGAGATGTCAAATCATGCCTCTGACTGATTGATATATCATGATTGTAGGTAGAGGATATTTTAAAAACTGAATTAAAAACAGATGTAATTGATATCTACAGAACGCTGTGCCCTATAATTAGAGAATATATACTTGTCACAAGAAGAACAGATCATTTACTGAAATCGATCACACTTTAGGTCATTAAGCAAGCCTCAGTAATTTCCAAAACTTAGTATAACACTGTGTATATTCTCTAATAACAATGCACTTAAGATAGAAATAAATGACCCGAAAAAACATATTGGGAAAATAAATTATACATCAAAATAATCCATGGTTCAAAGGAAAAATCAAGGAAGAAATTTTAAAATAATAATAATTAGAAATTAACATAATTAAAATGCTATATATTAAATACTGTGAGATGCAGCTAAAATTATATTTATAGTAATTGATGCTCATATTACAAAGAATGACTAAAAGATATTTGACTTAAATTGGAAAAAAAATGTCAGCAGAATAAATTCAGAGAAAGTAAAAGAACATTGCTAATAAAGAAAAGAAATAAATAGGAAACTAAGATACAATAGAGAATATTAATAAACCAAAACAGGTAGAGCAAGCAAAAAAGAAAAGACAACTATATAATATTCAGAGTGAAGAATTTATTAATTATAGATACACAGAGATTGAAAGCAAATAAGAATATTTTATCATTTTCTTTTGCTGTATATAAAACCACCCATGTATGTGTCTACAGGTTGTCTGGACAGTTCTGCTCATGTGATCTGTACTTGGCTGATATGAACTGGTCTTACTCCTGTGTCTGTTGGTGGGTTGACTAGGGTCTGGCTGATCTAGGATGCCACCATAGGCTAGGAAGAGTCAACTTTTCTGCACATTCTGGCACAACTCTCTAACAGGTTAGACTTGACATGCTTCTGTGGAAGTAGCAGGATCCCAAAAATGTTGCAGAAATGTGCAAGTGCTTTTTCAAAACTCGGCTTACCTCAAGTTGGCCAGACCTACTGTCCTGTTGGCCAAACCAAGCCACACATCCATGGTATTTGTGAGGCATGAAAAATTGGGGCCTTTAATGAAATTAATCTACCTCAAATATTATGGAACACATTTTACTATTTTGTTTGAAAATAAATGAAATGGGCATATTCCTAGAAAAAATATAAATGACTAAAACTGACAAAAAAAATAGAAAGTTTAAATAATTTTATAACCATGTAAAGAACCATTCTCTCGGGCCAGCCCCGTGGCTTAACGGTTGGGTGCGCATGCTACGCTGCTGGCAGCCCGGGTTCAGATCCCGGGTGCTCACTGACGCACCGCTTCTGCGGCCATGCTGAGGCCGCGTCCCACATACAGCAACTAGAAGGATGTGCAGCTATGGCATACAACTATCTACTGGAGCTTTCGGGGAAAAAATAAATAAATAAATAAAATTACAAAAAAAAAAAAAGAACCATTCTTACAAGGAAAACACCAGTGACCTAGACACTCAAAGATGTGACTTTAAAATTTTTTCAAGATCCTGGTAATTCCACATGCATACAAACATACCCAAACACTAGAAAACCAGAGAATATTCTCTAATTTTCCTATGAATCGAGTATAATTTTGATACCAAAACCAGATAAATATAGTTCCAGAAAATAAAATTACTGGCCAATCTCACTAACAAAAATAGATTCAGAAATCATAAGAAAATTATTAGCAAACTGGCTTCTCCTGCTGCCCCCTTTAGGGTCTTGGGGGACAGGTTATATCACCCCCAGGCATGTGCTGCCCCCCTTAGAGTCTCAGGGTTTCAGGGTCTCACAGGCTCTGCTTCCACCACACACTCTTCTGGGTCACACTGGAAGATGCCCCACAACCTGGCTCTGGCATGGGAGTAGGTACTACAACAGGTCCATCACAGTCTCACAGAGACCTCCATGAGGGAAGCCTTGAATGAGGCCTTAAAAGTGAGAGGAAAGGAAATCACAGGGCTCCCACTGGCAGTTCACGGCATGACACAAGACTCTTTGATGTACAAAAGTGATCATAACACAAGGAGAGAAGAGGAAAGAGAGAAAGAAGGAAAGCAGCTCTCAAGAGAAGTATGAAATGGATATAAGTAAAAAAGGATAAAAAGGAATGAGGTTCACACCATATGGAGGATGAAGTCAAAAGAGACTTTCAGGTTCAGGCTCTTATAAGACTAGAATTGCCTCTTGAGAAGCCTCTAGCAATTTCTTTAACCAAAGAAGAAGAAAGAAAAAGGACACATCTTCAAGAAGCTTTGAGCCAATTCATGAGATAGTGACAAAGAACCTAAGAACCTTTCTTTTCATTTCCATTGATCAGTTTTACTGAGCTAGATGACTCCATGATCATTGAATACCCAACGGATTTCGTAGTATGAAAGAAGAGATCAAGAACAATGATTAACATTGCATCAAAGAACCAGAAGGTAATGCCAAACCAATGTGTCCTAAAGCCATGCTTTAAAATAGACCAGAGACCATTTATCAGAAAGATACAAGGAAGCCATTGGCTCAAAAATGACTGAAGAAAATATTTAACTTTTGTTTGAACAAAGAAGATAGTTCCATATCTATCTAATTTCTTTGGATTGGTCGTCTTCTAGCACCTTTATGTAAATGAGTAGGTTATCTAGATTTTCTTTTGGCAAGTCCCTGCCTGAGTACCTGATTGTTGCATTGCATAGGGCAAACTAGGGGCAACTGAAAAAAAA
Source organism: Diceros bicornis minor (assembly GCF_020826845.1). Classification (NCBI taxonomy): domain Eukaryota; kingdom Metazoa; phylum Chordata; class Mammalia; order Perissodactyla; family Rhinocerotidae; genus Diceros; species Diceros bicornis. The sequence continues at coordinate 34,571,244 of NC_080775.1, forward strand.
CCATGATCAGTACAGGTGTTCAGACAGCTCCTTGAGTTTGCAGTAGGTTATCAAATGGCAAATGGTCATAGTGGCCTGTCAGGCTCCTAGAGAGAGGAAAAACAAAGGAAGTTTCTCACATCACGAGGGTTAATATTGCCTATATAGAGGTTAGAAAAGAGTGTTAAGGAGCATGGGCTTGTGTTTCTCTCTCACTCCCTCAGACCACTGAGCGCAAGTGCCTCATCGTGAAGCTTCCACCTGTGATATCAATTGGCAACAGTGCACTCCCTGGGACAAAGCGGGTAAAGGTACCTGCCATAGATATCTCGGTAAATGGTGCATGCTCTCACTTCTGATTAGATGTATCTGGCCAGAATCAAAGTCTTTGGATTAATATTAGGTCATATCAAGGCCAGAAGTTTCTCCATCCTACAGGCATCCCTGCTTGGGTACCTCAGGCATCTGGGCTGGCCCTAGTGTCTTCCAATGGATTTCAAGGAATTCTTACATGTGAGAGAAGTAGGTAGTTGTACACAGTGTTTGGAATGAAGGATCTCATAAACACTCCTCTTTCCTCAACATATTTACCCACATGGAAGAATCTGAACTCTGGTCTTCATTTTTGGTTTAAGTGTTGCTATCTCCAGGTCCTATTCTACCCTCTAGCACTTTTCCTGTAAAGAGGGCAACACACCAAGATGAATATTCACACACTAAAAATTATTTTTATCATAATTATTAAGATTACTATCTTCCAAAGATAAAATTAGAGCTTTGAAAATAATGAGCAAGGTGAGTGGAAAGGATGATTTAAGAGAAAATACTGAGAGGAATAAGTGGGGAAGACGGTCCTCCTAGTCTACAGATGTCCTAAACCCTGCTTTTACCTCTTTGAGGATATGCAATAAGATTTTGTGTGGGTGAAAATGTGCGAGTGTATGAGCGGATATGTGTGTGAATGTATGAACCTTTTTAAGGAGAACGGGCTTTGGGAATTTTGGTTTACTCCAGAGAACCTGGTGTTTCCAGCAGCATTGGCACCCAGTTCTGATTTAGAAGCCACTGAAGAAGGCAGGCGGCTGTTTCGTGGGCTACCTTGTTGCAGCCATTGCACAGACTGTTCCATTTTTGGGGCGCTGCTGGTAGCAGGCTTCCTGTTGGAGTTCCGGGGATTGCTAGACTTGCTCCAGAAAAAGCATTCTATGAAAATACAGTGTGACTCCAGTAATTCACCAGTTACTACTCAATTAAAAACAGAACATTTTAAATGTATGTATATGAGTGCTTGCGTGTACATATTTTCCAGTTTTTTTTTACTGGCAAATATGGAGCAATTTAAAGTATGTACAATGAACTTCCTTAAGACTTTAATAATCAGTAATAGCAATAAAAGACAAAGGAGGAGGAGCAGGAATAAGAACTAAAATTCATTCGGGGGTTACGTTTTGCCAGGCACTGTTCTAAGTGCTAAGGGTGTTAACCCATTTGACCCTCACAATCTTACAAGTAAGGTTTTGTTATTATTCCAATGTCAACAAAAATCTCTTGAATACAAGAATTTAGTTAGGAAAGCTTTATTGTCATACAGTTTGCAAATGTAGCCTTCCACAGCAAACCGAAAGTAGCCTTTCGGAACAAAGGAAGAGCGCTGTTTTTGATAGAAAAAGTTCCCGCCCAACTTCTCATTCAGGTCCACTTATGCAAATGAGGACAGCAAGCCTGCTTAATCCTGATTGGTTGGCACACGTCACAGTTTTATTGGTTAGGTCTAGGTGGCTGTTAGGGACTTTTGTAACATCAGGAGCTTTGACAGAGTTTAAGGGTGCATTCTGCGGTTTTTCCGAGAACAAAAGAGTAACTGCGTCCCGTTCTGTCGTGGCCGCTTCCCTCCATTCTGTTTTTAGGTCCGGATTAGCCACACGGAGTCCATCCTGTTCTCAGGCGTCGTTTTTGATTTCATTTTATTCCACACCATTTTATGGATGAGGAAACTGAGGTAAGATTTAACTATACTTACATGAAAACACAGTCTTTAATATTTCTAAAATAGTTTATTTGAAATAGCAAAAATTATTCTTTGCCTTTAAAATATATTTACAAATATCATCTCCTAATTAACAGGAATTAATTTAGTGCCAAAACACTGTGCTGAGTTCTTTATGGTTTAATAAGCTTAAAACGTGTGTATTCTTGAAGAGTAAATTGCAACCTGGTAGTGCTCAAACTTGTGTTCAGATTGGATTTTAAGAGGGTAGATGTCTCCATGCAGAAAACAAGTTCCGTTTTGCTAGTCCTGGTCAACTCTTGGGCTGTGTGAAAATACAAGTGGCTAGTAGTTGCATGAATAGACTTACATGCTTTTTAATTGGCTGTCCTGAATCGTATACAGAACTGAAATGTTATCCTTCAGATGCTCTGCACTGCAGCGGTATCTGAGTTTATCATCCTTTTGGCTGCCGGTTTCTGCCAGTTTGACTTTTCAAGGAGAAGCCCCCAGGATCATCCTTCAGAGGGGAGCTGGTTAGCACAGTGCAGACCAAAGAGCACAGGAAAGGAAAGAAGGGCAGACTGAAATGGGAATAGCAGTGGTTCGGGAATTTTCCCAATTTCCTTTCTTTTGGGAAAAAAAGAAATGCAAAGTCATAGGTAGACTCTCTTTCCCCAAAGCAATTCCTGGATGTTAAACAAGTTTATTCACTAAAAAAGATGACTGTAATCACAGAAATGCCATTTAAGACCTACAATGGAGACCAAGGAAAAAAAATCATCTAGTTTATTTTCAGGACCATTATTAATTCCTAAGGAACCAGTAAAACAATATTTTTATAACAGTATAATTTAAAGGCTATCGCATGATATTAGATTTTGGACTGACAGAGCAGTAATGGCTTGCTCTTGTTCAATGTTGTATACAATCGTTTTCTTAAGGGTAAATGCTATGTTATATAATATTTTATTTTTTAATGTTAAAATCTTCATTACAAAGAGTTTTTAATATAATTAAATGGTGAGAGACTAATATTAATATAACTGAAAGACTGATTATGAAAAGGTACTATTCACTATATAGATGTGCCTATGTGTTTATAAGAAAATTCACTGACATGGATTTCATCATGAATTCAACTCAGTTTGGGAAACATGTAATGAATACTTACTCTAGGGTAGGTATGAGCCAAGTATTATAGAAAAGCCAGTGCCTGTCCTCAAAGAGACTACTCCTTTCTCTGAAATCATAGGATATGAGATGGAGGGGTAATAATTTGGGGATAAGGTTCTACAGCCCTGGGCTTTAATTTTCTCATCTGTGAAATAAGAAAATTAAACTAAAATTAGAGAAGGAGTAGAGGCATTTTCTCCAAAGTTTATACGCTTGTGCTTCTGTTTCTACACTTCAGCTTCTCTTCTACTCTAAATCTTATTAACAAGCAAGAATTCTGATGAAACATTCAAAATCATCTGATGGAAATGTATCTGCACAGCTTGCATTACACTATTACAACGTGATGACTCTAGATGTTTTGTTGCCAAAAATGTAGTTTACATGGAGGTCACACGGACTTAAAACGTATTATAAGTTACGTTTATCAACACTACTAGTACTATCCACGCTACTATGTTGTTTTGGAAAATAGCCAAAAACCCATCAGCTTCATTTTTTGGACCTTCATAGCATGGAGGTAATTTTACTTGTACTCCAATTTAGACATGTACTAAGGCCAAAAAAATAGTTTATTTGAACAAATCTAAGGAGCCTAAGCCAATAAATTAATAGGTTGTGCCTTAAAATTATGAGAATATTTTTTGGTTTTATTTAATCAGTGGGATTAAGCCATTTTAGTTGTCCAGATGTACTAGGTATTGGATCACCTCAGGGAAGAACTTGAACAAAACAGACATTGTAAAACTTGGTCTTTATTGCTAAAAATGGAAAGTCTGAAGACTGGAAATTTGACCTAATATTGGCCTCAAATGGAAGCAAATTCAAACCAGAGCATAGGGATGGAAGATATCCATGATGTCATCACTCTGTACTTCCAAGGCCTGTTGTGAAACAAGGAAAATCGCCTCCTGAACTCGGCTAGATGCCTGAGGATACAAAGTCCAAGGGGAGGCCTGGGTTCTTTTTGTACCAGTGCTTTTTTATTTATGCTTAAAACTGATTCTGAGCACAATTTCCAAAAATACATGAATATGTGCTTGAGTATACTTACAGGTGATAAAGGGAAAGAAAAGGGCCTGTGGTTAAGAGTTAGGGGGACCAATGTTTGAAGCCTATTCCCACTTACTTGCTGTGTGACACATATTTCATCTTTCTGAGACTTCATTTCCAAGTGTATAAAATGAAGATTTTTGCATGGGCAGCTTCTGGCACAAAGCAAGGCTCTCAGAAATTGCTGCCTCCACCTCTCCTCTTTATCCTGCTGCCTGATTCTATGCTGCTACACAGTCTGGTTCCATCCCCAGAGCCATCTTCTCCATGGCGTTGGCACCAGAGAGACTTTCTATGTCATGTTACTTGATTAATATTTCACACCCATAAAAAACGCACCCATGTACTTGGGGATCATTGCGTTCCAAGCTGTTGGCTTATCTTGAGAGTCACAGACAGCATAGCCTCTTTGGGGTGAATAATTGTGGTGATGAGCTGTCAGGTCCCAGGATAGAGAGGGTGGGGTGGGGGTTAGGGGTAGAGATAAGTCCACATGTAGTGGAGCTAGTAAGATTTGTCAACCAGAAGTTAGAGAGCAAAGGAAGAAGCAGAATGACACTTTGAAACTAGAGTCTAAGAGGAAACAAGTGGACTACAGGAGATCATTATGAATATATCTCTCTTTTTGTGTGGATATTATGATGAGAAGCTAACTATATGTTACCTGAAATTCCGTAATGAGATCAAATAAAAAGGAGCTATGGATTACTCTGGCTAGAGATTAATAAGTCAGGACGTTCACACTGGCAGAAGAACTCCTGAACACAAAAGTGGACTATCATGGAAGCCTTTAAGAGTTTTATGTTAGGAAGCATGTCTTGGAAAAGGTTGCTACATCAGTATACTTGTGTTAAACATCTGGTTTAGAGGTAGGACCTTCCTGTTCTTCTGGGATTAGATATTGTTTTGGGTTTCATGAGTTTATAGGTGTTTTTGACTTCCACAAGTACAAATTTGCCAGGGATTGGCTTGAATTGGCTTCAGAGGTGCGAGGGGCAGGGAGTAAAAAAGAAAGGTGGATCTTGACTTTCTGTAGTTCCTTCACAGTTACAAGGTAGTGATTTTCTGCAAATTGTTGAGTTTCTGAGAATCAAAATATATGTTTTATAAAATGAAAACAAGGCCTACCAATTCTGGATTCCAGGGTTCACGGTGTATTTGTTAAGGTGGTTATCAAGATTGCTGACATGGCCTGGCCTGAACGGTGAATTGGCTACAATTACTCTAGTAAAGATGGTGCAGTCGAGTGGGACTTAATTGTGAGTGGTCTCAGTTGCAGATTACGGCAGTTTCAGAGCCCAGTGGTCCTGACTGAGGAAGGAAGGCAAATGCTCATCACTAAACAGCAACAGAGACTCTGGTTTCGGTTCTTAACTTAAGGAGCTTCTGTTGGGTTTAGTAAGAGAATGTTCATGTTACATTGATACTGAGGGTCCAGGAGAATTCAGTTATGTAATTAAATCCCGACTTCTGATGAAACAGTGTAGTATCCATGTTGGTTTTAGTGACAATATTGTTAAAAAATAAAAAACAAAACCATAAGGCACATGATCCCTTGAAATAATGGCACTGTGTTTCATCAGCAATACAATTTCCCAAACCACAAGGGAAGTTTTATGATGGACGAGAGGGAAGAAGTTTTAGTGCAGGACAGCGGCTGCTGTATGAAGGAAAGATTAATTGAGATAAATTATTTAATTCTTCAAAGAGTATTTATAGTTGTGTAATATTCAGATTTACCCATAAGAGCACAGAGACAAGCCCATCTTTTCTGTGATGCTTTCTTGGACTTCTTCCTAGTCTTCCATTGTATTAAAAAAAAAAAAACCTCAGTTATAGCATTTTGCATGATCTACTTTGTGATCCTACTTAATGATTTACGGTAATCTTTTATTTCTTTAGAGCAGTGCCATCGAATAGAAATATAATGAGTCACATTTGTCATTTAAATTTTTTTAGTAACCATATTTAAAAGGTAAAAAGAAATGGGACTATATATATTTTTTGCTTTACTTCAATAAACACTTTATTGAAGTTTATTATATTGTATCACATTATATTATAAACTTTTTATATATGATAGAAACATTCACAAACCCTAAGTGTGCAGCTTGAGGAATTACCACTAAGTGAACACATTTCTCTAACCACTACCCAGATCAGGAAATAAAACATTATAAGCTTCTCAGAAGTCCTGGTTATGTCCCCTCCTAATCATGACCCTCTCCCTTCTCCTGAGAGGTATCTCTATCCTGACTTCCAACACCATAGATTAATTTTACCTGTTTTTGAACTTTATATAAATGATATCATACAGTAAATATTCTTTCATATATGCATTCTTTCACAAAACATTGTGTTTGTGAGATTCATCTATGTTGCTGTTGATTTTCAGTACTGTCTAGTATGCCATTGTATGACTATACCGCAATTTTTAAATCAATCTTAGACTATTTTGAATAGTCTAAAATTCTTCATTTCTCTTGGAGCATGTATATCTACATTTCTCTTAGGCATTTCTTTGGGTATTTATCAAGGAGCTGAATGAATACATACTTCAGCATTCTTAATTTCAGTTATGACATTTTTTGATTCTAGACTTTCCATTGGATTTTTTTATAGTTTCCATTCCTCAGCTGAAATTCTCCTTCTTGTTATCTGATTTCTCAAATATATTAATCAAACTTATTTATTTATTTTTGTGTGTGTGAGGAAAATTAGCCCTGAGCTAACATCCGTTGCCCATCCTCCTCTTTTTGCTGAGGAAGATTGGCCCTGGGCTAACATCCATGCCCATCTTCCTCTACTTTATATGGGATGCAGTCACAGCATGGCTTGACAAGTGGTGCGTCGGTCTGCACCCTGGATCCAAACCTGCAAACTCTGGGCCGCCAAAGCAGAGCGGGTGAACTTAACCACTATGCCGTTGGGCCGGCCCTAATCAAACTTATTTTAAAGGCCATGGCTCATAAATCCATCATCTGGATCCCTCTGTGAGTTGGAGATATTAACTTTAATTATATTTTTATTTTGTCTACAATATTATCATTTCAGCATACAATCGATATAAAACTATTAATGAAATATTTTATATTCTTTCTTCATACTAAGTCTTTGAAATCCAGTGCATTTTATAGTTAGAGCACATCTCAGTTTGGACTAACCACATTTCAAGTGTCAATAGCCACATGTAGGCTACTGCATTAGACAGCACAACTCTAGAATTTGAGCTCCTCTATGAATTACTCTATTATTTTTAGAATCTCCTGGAATACTGTGGTACTTGGCACATAGGAGACACTCAATATAAAAATATATTGAATTAAACTCATCTTTAGTTATGTCACGGTTATGAAGTTAGTGAGAATGTATCAGTAGCTTTAACCAGGTAGAGAAGGTGTTTCTTAGTCCCAAATAGGAACACTGATCAGAGCTAAAATCACCCAGTCAAGTGAAACTTCTAGAAGCAGATGAAGACAGAAGAGTACAAGTCAAAAGAGCCCAGGAAGTGGTGCTTGGAATTTGGTTGACAGCCTAGTGGATTTTGCCTTGACTTCAGCCTGGAGTGTCAGCCTGTAAGCTGTCCCTTCCAGGACGCTGGATTGAGTATCTGGGTGCCGGAACGCATCTGTCACTGTAAACCTGCACGTGGACACTGGGCTAAGCTTCCCTTTCTTCTGAGGTAGCATTGATTTTTGCGCTTAGCTTTAGGGTTCTTAGACCCTGGACTGGGAGAGAAAAGGACACTACATAATTCCTTTCTCCTTTAGGCCTTAAGTGATAACTAGGAAAGTCCAACAGAAAAGTGACAGTGTAAAGCTAGTTCTTTCAAAAGGGAGCTCTCCAAGCCCTTTCTGAAGCCAACATGATAACATATCCTTCCTCAAGCTGAGGTCTGAGGCTAAAGCGTCAAAAAACACAAGTGTGTTACTATACTGATCATGAACTGTAAATCCACTGGCAGATCCTCCAAATTGTAGATCCTCATCTCTGACCCAAGAGGCTTGTTTGAATTCCCTGATGGAAAGCTGACAGTTTACCAAGAACCCATTATTCTGGAAGCCAGTTAAGGCTTACTAGAATAACATGCATTTAAATATATTTTTTAAAATCTGCAGTATTCCTCGGATCTTAGTTTCTTTTTACTTTTTTGTGGTTGCCATAGAGCTTGCAATATATGTTTAGAAGTCCGCTTCCAAATAACACTATACCACTTTACCAGTAGTGTGAGTACTTTGTAACAAAATAATTCTAATTCCTCCCTCCTGTCCCTTATATTATTACTGTCACTCATTTAACTTATGTATAAACATAGATATCATATTTACATAAGCATATATAATTGATACATTGTTCTATTATTATTTTGAACAAACTGTTATCTGTTAGATCAATTAAGAATAGGAAAAATAAAAGTTTTTATTTTACCTTCACTTATTCCTTTCTCAATGTTTTTCCTTTCTTTATGCAGATTGGAGTTTCTGCATATTCTACATTATTCTGCATATTCTATATTATTTTCCTACTCTAAATAACTTTTTTGTGTGTGTGTGAGGAAGATCAGCCCTGAGCTAACATCCATGCCAATCCTCCTCTACTTTATATGGGATGCTGCTACAGCATAGCCTGACAAGCAGTGCCCCGGTGCACACCCGGGATCCGCCAGCAGCAGAGCACACGCACTTAACCATTACACCATGGGGCCGGCCCCTCTAAATAACTTTTTTTAACCTTTCTTGCAAGGTGCATCTGCTGGCAATAAATTTCCTCAACTTTTGTTTGTCTGACAAAAGTCTTGATTTCTTTTTGAGTTTTAAAGGATAATTTCACAGGGTACAGAATTCTGGGTTGGTGATTCTTTTTCTCAACCCTTTAAATATTTCACTCCACTCTCTTCATGTTTGCATGGTTTCTGAGGAGAAGCTGGATATCGTTCTTGGCTCCTCTGTGGGTGAGGTGTTTCTCCTGTGGCTGCTTTCAGGGGTTTACTTTATCTTTGATTTTCCGCAGCTTGAGCATCATATGCCTGGCTGTAGGTTGTTGGTATTTATCCTGCTTGGTATTCTCTGAGTTTCCTGGATCTGTGGTTCAGCGTCTGACGTGAATTTGGGGAAATTTTCAGTTCATAAGTGTTTCCAACATTCCTTCTGTTGCTTTCTCTCTCTTTCCTCTCTCTGGTGTTCCTGTTGTACATGTTTCACCTCATGCAGCTGTCCCACAGTCCTTGGATATTCTGTTCTGTTTTTTTCAGTCTTTGCCCTCCCTGCTTTTTAGTTTTCAGAGATTCTACAAATATGTTCTCTAGCTCAGAGATTCTTTCCTCAGCCACGTCCAGTCTCCCAATGAGCCTGTCACAGGTATTCTTCATTTCTATTAACAGTGTTTTTGATCTCTAGCATATCTTTTTGGTTGTTTCTTAGGATTTCTCTCTCTCTACTTATGTTGCCCACCCGTTCTTGCATGCTGTCTACTTTATCTGTTAGAGCCCTTAGTCTATTAATCAAGGTGGTTTTTTTTTTTTAGTGAGGAAGATTGGCCCTGGACTAACATCTGTTGCCAATCTTCCTCTCTTTTTTGCTTTAGGAAGATTGGCCCTGAGCTAACATCTGTGCCAACCTTCCTCTATTTTGTATATGTGTCTTGCCACAGCATGGCTGGCGATGAGTGGTGTAGGTCCGTGCCCAGGATCCAAACCTGCAAACCTGGGTGGCTGAAACCTGGGTGGCTGAAGCAGAGCGTGTGAACTTAAACACTATACCACCAGGCTGGCCCCCAGAGTTGTTTTAAATTCCCTGTCTGATCATTCCAGCATCCCTGCCATGTCTGGTTCTGGTGATTGCTCTGTCTCTTAAATTGTGTTTTCTGCCTTTTGGTGTGCCTTATTTTTGATAACTGGACCTGACGTACTGGGTAAAAGGCACTGCTGTAAATTGGCTTTAGTCATGTGATGGTGAGGTGTGGGGGGAGGGGAAGTGTTTATAGTCCTGTGATTGGGTCCCAACCTGTTAGTGAGCCTGTGCCTCCGGACTCTGAACTCAGTTTTTTTCTCCCGCCTTAGGTGGGACAGGATGACTAGAGTGAGGCACAGCTGGGTATTTCTCTTCCTCAGGTCAGTTAGACTCTAATAATGCCCCAGCAGGTTAGGCAGTGGTTAACTAGATTCCCCTGAGGGCAGGCCTTGTTAAGAAGAAGAGAGTGCTCTGAGGTATTTCAAAATGGTTGCTTTTCTCTCCTGCTGCAGGAAGCCTGAGGGGATTTTTCTTCTATATTTACTGTGGGAATCTGGTTATATTCCTGGAGGTAAATCTCACAGTACTGGGCAGCCCTGACTATGACTGGGTCCCCCTGCAGGTTTTAACTCTCAGAGTTGTCCACACTAAGCCTTTAGCACTTTCAGTTATGATTCTGGTTTCCTACCCTGGCACTGGGTCGGATGCAGTGTCCCCTTGTGTGACTGCTCCGGTAAGCCAGGACACCCTGCATTTGCCTGTCTGCCTCTCCAGTCTTGGGAGCAGTGGTATGGCCTGTGTCCTTCCCTCTCTTGTGGATCCAGGAAGAGTTGATTTTTCGGTCTGTTCAGCCTTTGACTTGTTAGAATGGAGTGGTGACTTTCAAGCTTCTTATGTGTGGAACAGGATGTTTAGTTTCTTTTAAGATACAACACTATAATATTTTAAGATACAATATTCTACCAACGGTAAAAAAAATAAATAATGTATGTGTCTTAATAGCTTCATCAGTAGCATTCTGACTTTCATCTCAATTATTTGCTTTTTGTTTACCTCGTTAGAGACTAGACTTTATTTTTCTTTTAAACTCTTTGAATCCCTGTGCCATCTATTGCTCACTTCGTGTCTCTGATTTGCACATTTTAAAATATATCCTTGTGAAATATACCCTCATCAAAATTTTAGTTTTGTGACTAATAATTTTAGCTTTTATTGATTGTTGACAGCAGAGGCTCAGGCTCACTAACAGATTTTTTTATTTGCATTTAAAATGCCTTAGTATCACAGAATTATAGTCTGTTGGAATCTTGGAAATTTTCTGGTATTATTTCCGAATTTTATATTCAAAGACATTAAGACATATAATTATTCATTTTCTGCAAGTTTATGAAGCTCAGGTTCATAATCCAGACTAGAACTGACTCCTCATTTTGCTCAGAATACAGGCTGACAGCACATGAGATGCACATGGCCTGACGCCTGACTGACAGCTCTGACCTCGTGTCTCTCTCTCCCCCTGGCCACCCATTCCAGACACAGACCTCCTGCTGCTCCTCAAACACCAAGTCCCTGTGCTGCCCGGGGCCTTTGTGCCACTGCTCCTTCTTCGTGGAATGTTCTTCCCCAGTTGTCTGCACAGTTAACTCCCACACCTTCTTCAAGCCTTTGCTCAGTCGTCGCCTTCCCTATAAGGCCAACTCTTACCACCTAGGTTTAAACTTCACCTTCACACAAAAATGTCCACCTTTATGCCCTTTACCAGGCTCCAATTCATCTTTTTCCATAGCACTTTCCACCTTTGAACATACTATATATTTTTTCTTTACTGTCTGCCTCTCTTAGTATGTGAGCCCCACGAGGGCATGGGCTTTTATCTGTTTGTGTTCACTTATGCAGCCCAAGCCCTAAAACAGAGCCAGGCACCTGATAAGCACTCTGTTAGCATTTGTTGAATGATTGGAGTGAATTCCAGTTGAGGACTATTTAACTTTTTTTGGCAACTTCACATATTAAGCTTATGTCTTTTAAAAGCATTAAATTTAATAGCAATTAGCTATTTTTAAATGACCCAAGCAAGCAGGAACAATTGAGCTGGAAAAAATAATGAAAATTAATGTGGTAAACATAAATGTAGGCAAAAATATGCAAACCAATTATTTACCTTAGTGAGAACAACCTGGGGGATTAGGGAACAGAAGTTCCATGTGCAAATTCAATTCAAGAAAGTTCTCCACCGGGTGCACAGTGAAGTTTTCTTGAGGCTACATGAAGGGAGACATCACGACAGATTGAATGCAGAAGCAGACATGAGCATCCAGCTAGCTCCTGTGAAGCCAGACATTAAAGCAAGCTACAAAAATGTAAAATAATGCTATCCTTCTTGCAATATATTTCTTTTATTTTATAGATGTAGTTAATTTTCACTATAATGTTATTTATAGTAACTTGTAATGGCATTATTATTTTAAAATTAATAAATAGGTATTTTTAAAAATTCTGAGTTTTAATTTCTAAAATGATAACTGTTAAGAGATACAACCCATATAAATAAAAGCTCCTTGGGGACCCCCCCATACTTTTTTAAGAGTGTAAATGTGTCCTAAGACCAAACTTTGAGAAACACTGGTCTACAACAATATTGAGCTGCATTTACAGGGTGTAATGACTATGTCACTGAGATGTTCTGACCAGTGCTCTACATGAGTCAGATGACATATGGGCGGGCATGCATTTTAAGACCCTTACTTCAAGAGTGAGGTAGTCAGGCAGCCAATAAATCAGAAGGATACAGTGTAGTGGCTAAGAGTCTGGACTCTGAGGCCAGCCTGCCTAGGTTTGAGTCTTGCCTCTACTAACTTCCGGGTTATGTGAGCTTGTGCATTTTTCTTATCTGTAAAAAAACAGTTGTTAGGTCATACAGTTGTTGTAAAAATTGGATGATTTAATGTATGAAAAGCACTTAAAAGTGTGCCTGGCTCATATAAACACTATATAAATGTTAGTTATTTTTGTTGTTGTTGTTGTTATTATTATTATTGGTTTTGTGTAGGCACAATTTGCATTTCCTGAGAAAAAGCAATTAACAAGACAGAGTCTTATGGGGCTACATCATGGTGAAAGGGGCTGGTAGATAACTAATAAACATACAAATAAAAATACTAGGAAGTAACGGTAAGGGCTATGAGTAAGATAACGGTAATGTGATGCAGAATTACTGAAAGGCAGATGTCTCTTTTAGCTGCAATGGTCAGGGAAACCCTCTCTGAAAATATAACATTTGAATATAGACTTGGATTATGAGCAAGGAGGAAACTGTGTGAAGATAGTTAGGAGAATAATTATACAAGGAAGGGTAAGCATCAGAGGCCCTAAAATGGGAATGGCATTAGCATGTTCAAGAGACAGCTCTTTAGATCATTATTGCTAAAACATAATGAATTCTGGGGGAAATGGAAGGAGATGGGGTTAGTACTATGGTACAAATTGAATTTTTTTCCTGCATTTTATGGAAAACTGTTAGAACGTATTAAATGTTGAGTGACATAGTTTACACTTTAGAAGGAAAGTCTGCAGATGGGGGGATGACTTTGGAGGTGAAGGGGTAGGTAAGCAAAGGCAAGGAGACTGGTTAAGAGCCTGTGGCAATTGTTTTACAGATGATGAACTGAATCTTGCAGTAGTAGGGATGGTGAAATGGTCATATTTGGGCGTATATTTTGAAAGTAGAGCCAGTAGGATATACTGGTGGATTAAATTTAAGATGTGGAGAAAAGAGAAAAATCAAGAATGATTTCTAGCTTTTGGACTTAGACACTGAATGAATAATAGTATTTTTTATTGAGATGGAGAGTTTGGGGATATAGAAAATTTTGATAGAAAATTAATACCTTTGTTTTGACCATGTTGATTTTGTGATATCAGAGAAGAATTTCAAATAAACAAGTATATAACTGAATTTGAGAGTCGTGAGAGAAGCCCAGGCTACGCCACACATTTGAGAGTCATCAGTGTATGGTTGGTATTTAAGTCAATGGGACTGATTGAGATCACTTAGAAAGAAGGAATGACATAAAGAAGAATGGTAAGGATAGGCTTCTGGGCAGCCAGTATTCAACAGCAGAGGAGGATTAGTCGGCATATGATGTGAGAGGAGTAACCAGCGAGTTATAAGGAAACCCAGGAGGGTTAGCATTGTGGATTCTGGCAGAACAAAGTGCTTTCAAAAGAATGTCTATCATTAATACTACCAAGAGCAACTAAGATGAGGACAAAGAATTGACCATTGGCTTTGTCAAATATTAATAGCTTTGTTAAACAGTTGCTTTGAGTGGAATGATGAGGGCAAAGGCTCAATTATAGTGGTTAAAAGTGATATCAGAAGGTGATAAAGTGAAAACAGAAACTTCATACAATTCTTTTGCAAAATTTGGAACAATAAATTGGGAGCTAGTAGGAGCTAGACACAGGATCTAAGAAAACTTTCTTAAATGTGAAAGGGAGGAAAGAAGAGGTGATAACAGATAGGGAAAAGAATCAGCAGATTCCAAGTCTCAGTGAAGATTGCTGGAATGGGTATAGTGGAGTAAACGCTCTGAAAGAAAAGGTGGGCGTACACAACTCTCTTGACATTTGAAGTCAAGATTTCAGAGGCAGTGCAGTCATTGGTGATGACCAGATCTGGGTCCTGACCTTGTGAGAGGTGAGGTGAAGAGAAGTTCATTGGCGACAAGGAGTTCAAGGACTTGAGGGGCCAGAGTATTAGATGAGTCATCTGGCTGTCTGACATCACCAGGTTTCAGGGAAGGGAAAGACAGTGGCTGGGAGCTGGCAGAACACACTGACAAGGAGAAGAAATGGTAAAGTCTGGTGACAAACACTTCAAAGGAGCTTATATTTTTGAAAGAAGATGAGAAGAGTCCAGAAGCAATAAATAAAAGCACGGATCCTATCAACTCCACAAGCAGGTTTTGAAGCATGAGGGTACAGAAAGAAAAAAAGCTTTTATTTGTGAGGACTTGAGGGGAAGAGGTATCCTCAAGGGGCAGCTAAGTTTCAGTTGGAACAACAAACTGAAGGGGGTATAGAGGAAAAGAATTTGCTTTTAACAGACCAAGAGAGCTAAGTGGAAGATTTGGGGAGGAAAGTCTGGGAGTTTGGGTAGAACAAAAGATTTACACAGGGAAATTAAAAAATGAGCCTATATAATGATGACTCCTCTGAGAGTCTTGTATTTCTGATAATGACCGATGAATTGGGGGAGATGTGAGGAATGATAGGCTTGATCCTGAAAGTCTTTGAGTTTGAAATGATTGAGAACCCAGGGAACCTGGAGAGAAGCTGACTCAGCATATGGCAATTGAGCATCTCGAGACGGCCATCCAACCAGCAGGATGTCTGGTGGCTTCCCTGGACGTATGCAGTGAAAACGTTGCTGGTCTTACTTGCTGCCAGACAGGTTTATAGCGCCTGCAGGATGAGAGACTCAGGGCAATTGGTCTAGAACAGAGACTTTCACTGGGAATTTTTGGGTTTGAGAACTGTACAATAATGTCGATATCTCATCTGGGGGACTCCAGAAGGCAGTGATTCTCCAAATGTTTGGGTATAAAAATAAAACCTGGGGATACAATTGTGATCCTTGTTCCACAGGCAGTGAGGTGGTTGTTAAACTACTCCAACAAATTCTATTTCTATATTCTGGGTAAATTTTCAACCAGCAACCGTGAACAGATTGAAGGGAAAGATTTAGCTCTTCTGACACTTGAAAGAATCTGAAAACTTGCATTTGGGTGGACACTGCAAATAGGAACCTGGGGTTCTCTGAGCAAAGAGTAGATGGAGGATTCACACCCATTTTTCTAAGTCAAGGTGTAGAGATGGGGAGGCAGGAAGCCCTGATCCAGACTGCAGATTATCATCAGCATTTGCCACTAAATGTGTGTCATGGTGGCAACAACGAATTAAGAGTCAAGGATGGAGACTACACTGACTTTGGGTGGTGTCGGGGGGCCCCACCATATTAGTATTCTTCTCAGTTTAAGCTTTCATCCCTGTACTATGAAAGACTGTCCTCAACTGAGAGTTTCAATAGTCTTTCTATCTTTACCACGAGGGGCTTGCTTGGCAAATCTACCAAATCGGGCTGCTTTTACAAATCAACAACGAGTCCTGCCAGTTTTCTCCATCTGCCCACTGCTGCCAGGTTCCTAACAAGCACCAGAAGATGGAATGAAACAGATGGCAGGAAATGCACTTGGCCCTCGCACTCGAGAAAGAAGGATAGGAGGCAATTGCTTGGTATAACCCTCACTTTCCTTCATTCTTTTACAAGGAAAATAAATAGAGGGGCCCTGAGGGGAATGGAAACACACTGTAACAAAACAGAGTTGGCTCAGGAAGGAATAGTTGCCTGAAAATTCATTTATTTTTAAACCACATTTTCTGTTAGAAAGGAAGTACTGGGAGAATATCCTTTTTATTTTTGTCTATCTTCTGCTTCCAAATGAAGGAAATAGGAAAATATCAGGAGAACATAGAGCTGAGCTCTGTAGAGATTGGGCTAGATTCGATGCCAGTGTGTAAAGTGAGCAGCTTAGCCTCGACTCCTAACTACTTTGTGTATCTCACATGTATTATTTCCTGTCTCAGTGCCGAGCTCAAGAAGTGCGGTCCATGTCTGCCTGATGACTGTGCTCGGTGACCTCTGACACTGAGATTTACTGCTAGTCTCAGCAAATGGAAAATGAAGGATTACATTACTCACAAAGGCCTTAAAAAAGAATTAAAATGTACTTTAAAAACCTAAAACTAAATTTTAGGTAATATCTTCTGATGATCTTGGTACTTTGAAGCGAATCAGTTACCAGGCATCGTCCTAAGAATTCTCTTATATACCAATTTTTTTAGATTGCAGGCATTTGGATAGGATTTACTGTTTTATTAATGTTTTTATGAACCTAATGGATCGTCTAAGAGTTTTAAACAGTGTTAAGAACTAATACTATGCAAATATTTTAAAAACTAGGTTATATTTAAGGTTCAAGTAGCAGAAGGAAATGGGGATTAAGGAAAAAAAGATAGTAGGAGTCAATTGGCAGTGAGAATGCATTGAAAAGTGAAGTGCAGAATTTGACACAATATTTAGACTCCCTAGCTGATTCCAACGCTTTCATAATGATCTAATATAATTACCATAATAACCCATGTTTAATATTAAAGAGCTAAATATCAGATAGGATTACAAAGGTCTTTCGATTTAAACAATGAGTTGAGTATTCAAACCTTTTCAAATCTCATCTTATATAAATTAGCATGAGACTTATATAGCCCTGATTACCAAAACTGTCTGCACAGTGGAATCACCTGGCAAATTAAAACAGTATTCTGGAACACCCCCATGACCTTCCACATCAGACTCTCCGTTTTGGGCATCTAGGAACCTCGTTAACTCAGCGCTGCCCCAGAAGATTCTGCTAACCCCATCTGAGAAGCGTTCCAGTGTAGAATCCGATGTTCTTCTTGCTGGGCTGGACTGAGAACCCATCGCCCCCGTCAGGATTGCCTTCCTAGGCATCGACCTGTGCAGCTACAGTGGGCTCAGCCCTTAGAAAGGCCTCACACTTGGTTCAATGCATGGTGTTACCATCTTGAAATTCTTCATAATTTTTGAACAAAGGACCTAGCATTTTCATTTTGGGCTAGATGCACACGCTATGTAGGCAGTCCTGCCCCTGTGTTTTGCTCTTCAGCAGAATCACTCTTGAAAAAAGTAACCAAAGGATGGAGAGGATGAGCCCAAGAGTAGGATGAGCCCAGAGCCCAAGTAGACTCTGAAAACTCTACTTCTTAGACTCTGTTATTAATGTACCCACACTTTAAAATAGCAATTCTCCCCCAAACTGGTGGGACAGTCGTCTCCCTACTAACACCTCTCCTCTTATCTCAAGGAAGATGGCTCCTGCTCCAACTGAGTTGCAACTGGTTTTGCCTCAGAAGCCTCCATGGCACTGCATCACGACCTTGTTACATCACGTGGAGAACCCTCCTGGGACCCCTGGAGTCAGTCTGCCCTCTCCAGAGAGGTCCTCACGGCAGGACACTTGTCTCTCTTGGCTGCTCCTGCCTTCTCTTCAGGAACTGGAAATGTTCTCACTGTCTCCCTTCAGGAGAAGAGGGAGAACACTCTCAAGGAGTCTGGTCGCCGTGCTGACCCCAGAGGACTCTAGCAGCACCCCACTCTGGATGGCCTGGACAAGCGATGCATTGAGGGTGGCAGTGTTGGCTTTCCTTATTAACAAGAAGCACTCAAGTACATTCCAGAACTGTGGATTTTCCCAGTTGTCTTTGTGAGGCAGATGAGGCCTTTGTGAAGCCTGCTTTTTTCTCAAGTTGTGGTTCCCATGCTCCCCTTACCTCGCATTTCCCTGAATAATTTATCAGCCCCACGTCCCAAAGGTTCATTGACACATAACAACCTTCATGACTTCTGCATTATACAACTGATTTATTAAGTGTTGTGTTTAACTGGTTGTTATATGGACAAGTCATGTTTGTACAATACTTGCTCCCTGAAAGCTTAACATCTAAAATTTTATTTTTATTTATAAGAGACTTATTTAGCTTCTCCCTGAATTCAGGTAATTCCCTAGTTTCAGGTCTGTAGCCCATCTGTATGTAGACCATCCCTTTGGCTACTGGTGAAAATGCAGGCTCCCAGGCTCCATGTCAGACCCACAGAATAAGAATATCTGGATATCGAGCGTAAATATCTGGGTTTTTAACAGACTTCCTAGAAGATTCTGCTGCTAACTAATATCTGAAAATAACTGTATGATGATGATCTCTGAATCTACGTAAAATTATTATTTTTTAGCTTTATTGTCATATAACTGACATACACTAAAATTCACCCATTGTAAGTGTACAGTTTAAGAATGTTGGTAATTGTGTATAGTTGTGTAACCACACTACAATCAAGATGTAGAAATTTCCTTAGCCCCCAAAATTTCTTCATGTCTATTTGCATTCAGTCCCTACTTGACCCCTAGTCCCTGGCAATCATTGATCTGCTTTCTGTCACTAAATTTTGCCTTTCCTAGAATTGCATATAAATGAAATCATATAGTATGCAGCCTTCCTCTTTGGCTTGTTTCATTTACCATAAAGTTTTGTAGATCCATCCATGATGATGAATGCGTAAATATTGCATTCATTTTTATTGCAGAGTAGTATTCCACAGGATGGACATACCACAATTGTTCATCTATTCAGCAGTCAGTGGATATTTGTACTGTTTCCACTTTCAGGTATTATAAATAATGCTGCTATGAACATTCACTCACAAGTCTGTGTGTGAATGTGTTTCCATATTCTCAGAAATATCTAGGAGGGATTGATAAATTGTGTGATGTATATGATTAACCTTATAAGGTACCTCCATATTGATTTCCAAAATGAGTGTACCAATTTTAAATTTTGTTAAGTATCTATACAAAACTTTTTCCCCATTTTTGTTGTGTCATTTGTCTTCTCATTATCAAGTTATAAATGTTCATTTTATATTTAGATACAAAACCATTGTCAGTATTTGCTTTGCAAATATATTTTTGCCAGTTAATATCTTTTCCTTTTTGTAAATGTATGTTTCACAGAACCAAACTTTTTTATTTTAATTAAATTTATTTTTTCATTGTTTTCATTTTTTGTGGGTCCATTTTAAGAACTCTTTGGCTAACCATGCCACGTAGATTTTCTGCTATATATTCTTCTAAATATAGTAACTTGAGCTCTTACATTTAGGTCTATGATCAATTTTGATTTATCTTTTGTGTATGATGTGAGGTAAAAGTCCAACGTTCATTTTATCCACACAGATATCCAATATTTCTAGCAACATTTCTTGAAAAACATATCTTTTCTCAGTTGAATTATCTTGACACTTTCTCAAAAGTCAATTGTTCATATCACAGTGAGTCTATTTCTGGATTGTCTGTACTGTTTATATTGTTCTGTTGATCTGTATGTCTATCTTTATGTCGATCCTCACTGTCTTGATTACTGAAGCTTTATGCTAAGTTTTGAAATCATATAATATAAATCTTCCAATCATGTTCTTCTATTTCAAAGTTGTTTTGACTGTTTTATATATACACACACACACACACACACACACACACACACACACACACATTTTCACACAAGTTTTAACATGAGCTTGTCAATTTCTTCCAAAATCTTGTTAAAATTTGATTGGGTAATATTAGCCTCATAAAGTAAGTTGAAAAATGTTCTCTCTTTCTCTCTTTTTGAATAGTTTGTGTAAGATTGATATTATTTATTGCTTTAATATTTCTAGGCTTCATCAAATTTTCATAGAAAAGTTATTTGATTATAAATTAAATGTTTTAACTCATTAGAAGGCTAGTCAATTCTTTTGTTTCTTCTTGAGTGAGTTTTGCTATGTAGTCTTCTTCAAGTAATTTGTCCATTTAATCTAAGTAGCTGAGGTTATTGGCAAGAGTTTTTCATAATATTTTCTCATTATCCTTCAATATCTGTAGGGTCTATAGTGAAGCTTCCCATGTCATTTCTGATCCTGGCAATGTACATCTTCTCTATTTCTACTTAACCAGTTAAGCTAGAAGCTTATCAATTTTATTTGCCCTGTCAAAGGACCAGCTTTGGTCCTTTTCACTGATTTTTCTCTTTTGTTCTTTTTTTTCACTTCTTGATTTTTATTATTATATGTATTATTTCCTCATATCTACTTAATTGAGTTTGTTATTTCAGTCTAATTTTCTAAAATCAAACCCAGATCATTGATTTGAAATCATTCTCCTTTTCTGATGTATTCATTGCATTTAAATAATAAATTTCACCCCAATCGCTGCTTTGACTGCGTCTTGAAATTTTTCTCATGATCTTTTCATTTCTATTCCATTCAAAATATTTTCTAACTTCCCTTTTGATTATTTCCCTTGACCTATGGAATATTTATGAGTGTGTCGTTTAATTTTCCAATATTTGGGATTTGGGATTTATTTTATTTTGCTTGATTTTTAATGCAATTGCATTTTGTTCAGAGAATATACTCTGAATGATTTCAGTCTTTTTCAATCAAGTTTTTATGGCCCTGAATCTGATCTAGTCTGAGAAATATTCTATGTGCCCTTAAAAAGAATGTGTAATCTGCCTGTGTTGGGTATAGTGTTTTATAAATATAAATTAAGTCAATGTTGTTGATAGGATGGTTCATATCCTGTATATCTTTGCTGGCTTTTTTCCTAATTTGAATACGAATTTCTGAGAGGAGGTGTTAACTCTCTGTGGTACATTGAATAGAGGCCTCCAAAAGATACGTCAACCCGGAATCTCAGAATGTGACCTTATTTGGAATAAAAGTCTTTGTAGGTACAATTAAGGTGAGGATCTTGAGATGAGGTTATCCTAGATCAGGGTAGGACCTAAATCAAATGACAGGCATCTTTGTAGGAGAACACACACAGAGACAGAGTGGAGAAGGTCATGTGAAGATGAGACCAAGACTGTAGTTACGCTGCCATGAGCCAGGGAATGCCAAGGGCCACCAAAGGCCAGAAAGGGCAAGGGAATATGCTTCCCTAGAGCGTTCAGATGAAGCATGGCTCTGTTGAAACCTTAATTTCAGAATTCTAACCTCCAAAACTGTGAGAAAATAAAACAAAAAATAAATTTGAGGTAACTTATTGCAGAAGCCCCAAGAAATCAATACATTCTCCAACTATGACTGTGGAATTTTCTATTTCTGTGTTTAATTCTGTTGATTTTTGCTTCTTGTATTTTGCAACTCTTTTAATGGTTGCATAGATACTTATATTGTTATATTTTCTTGTTTAATTAACCCCTTTATCATTATGAAATGTTTTGTTTTGTCTCTATTAATAATTTTTTCTTAAAAATGCATTTTTTTTTCTGATTTCCATGTAGCTACTCCTACATACATACGCGTAGTATTTGCTTGGTAAATGTTTCCCGCCGATTTACTTTCAGCTATTTGTGTCTTATAATTTAAAATTTGTCTTTTGTGGACAACATATACTTGGGTCTTGATTTACTTAAATGTTTTGAAAACTTGTACCCTTTTATTGGAAAGCTTAGTGCATTAATATTTAATATAGTTATTTATAGCATTAGGTTTAGGTCTATCATTTCAATATCTGTTTCTTCTATGTCTCCTCTTTTATTTCCATTTTCCCCCATCCCATCCTGTGTTTTAAGAAATATTTGAATAGTTTTTAGAATTTTATTTTAAACTTACTAGTTTAAGTTTTTAGCTATACTTCTCTTCACTTTTTAAAAGTGTGGTTGGATCACAATATACATCCTTAAGCTTTCACATTCCATTTACAGTAAATATTGTACTACTTCATGAAAAAATTTAGACAACTTGCACCAATTTTTAGCTCTACCCCTTCCCATCCTTCATGTTATAGTTACTTTATGGGTTACACCTATATATTATGTAAACCCCACAAGACTGTGTTATGTTGCTTTAACATCTTCTAGAAAACCGTTAGACGGGACAAAAACAAAAATATACAGATTTTTTTCTACTTAACCAGATATTTACCATTTCTAATGCTCAGCTTTCTTTTCTGATGATCCAAGATTCTATCTGGTGTGACTAACCTTCAGTTTGAGTAATGTTCTTTAGCATTTCTTACAGTGAAAAAGAACTGCTGGCAGTGAATTCTCTAGTTTTATCTAAAATCATCGACTTATAACTTTTTTATTGAAGGATATTTTCAGTGCATGCAGGTTCTTAAGTTTTTAGTTTTTACTAACATCAGCAGGTTAAAAATATTGTTCCACTTTTATTTGTTCTTACTGATTTTTAATAAGTCAGCTGTTAATCAGAATATTGATCTCCTGTATATAATATTTCCCTTTGCTCTTTCTGTTTTTGAGATATTCTCTTTATCTTTGACTTTCAACAGTGTGACAACAATGTGTCTCAGCCTAGATTTGTGTTTATTCTGCTTTTTCTTGTGAAAATTAATAAACAGAAACCTCATTTAAAATGGAGATGAGAGGCCAGAAGGGGGAGCTCTCCTGCCCTATAATGATTGCAGAACCCAACAGGAAGAAGACTTCCTCTTCTTGCCCAGCAACAGTTCAGTGAATGAGACTGTCACAGCTCAGCCAATGAAAAGGCACTAAACATGGAAATCTCAATTCCCCTAACAGACTCTTTGTTTACAGTAGCCTTCCCAACTTCCTCTTCCCCTCTATAAAAGCGTTTCCCCTCCATTTGCTGCTGGGGACTTGCACAGTGGCTTGCCATGGCTGCAAATCTTGAATTGCAATTTTTTGTGGATCCCAAATAAACCCACTTTTGCTGGAGAAATAACTCACTATTTGTTTAAGGTCAATAGTCTCCATTAAGAATCTTATATGTATAAATTTTCATCTTTCATTGAATTTGGAAAAATATCAGACATTATTCCTTCAAATATTTTCTGCCCCATTTTTTCTCTGGGCTGCTTCTGAAATTCCAATTAGATGTATATTGAGCTGTGTAATATTATGTAACAATTTCCTGAGGTTCTGTTCTTATTTTTTCAGTCACTGTTTACCTGTTCTTCACATCTGCTGATCTATATTCAAGTTCACTTACTCTTTCCTCTGAATCTCTGATTACTGATTATAATTGTATCCAGTGAATTTTTCATTTCAGATATTGTTTCTTCTTTAGTTGTAGAATTTCCATTTGGTTCTCTTTTTATTGTTTCTGTTTCTCTGCTCAGGTATTCTACCATTTTATTCACTTCAAGCATATGTTACCTTACTCCATTTAGGATAGTTCAAATAGCTTATTTAAAGTACTTTTATGCTAATTCCAATTTCTTACTCTTTGCACTGTTGGAATAAGTTGATTTTCTTTTCTCTTAAAAATGTGTTCCATTTTCTTGGTTCTTTGTATGTCAAGTAATTTTCAAATGCATCCTACACACTATAATTGTTTAATTGTAGGAAACCTAAGTTGTTTGTTTTTGTTTTGTTTTGTTTTTTGATGAGTGTTGTAATTTTTGTTTCAACAGACAATTAACTTTGCAGGATTTGAATAGCAAATTCTCTTTCTTGGGCAACAGCTCTAGTGTCAGTTCAAATCTCTTATCTTTAGCTAAAATGCTTTAGTCTTTTCTGCAAATACATTGTCCAGGAAACAAAAATAGATATGACCAAATTTGATAGACCAAAATAGATAGACCAAATTTGGTGATGTCTTCTATGGATCTTTTCCTTCCATTATTTCCTCGTTCTCTTAAGTCATCATGGTTTCCCCAGATACATCTTTTTTCTGATGTTCCAGGCCAAAAGAACTGCATATTTTCAATTATGTTTTACCACTTGGACTGCACTTAGCTCCAGGCTAATAGCCACAGATAGGAACTTATTTCATCCACCTCCCTTCCTCCCTTCCATCGAGGAGTTCTGATCACTCTGCAGTGTCTTCAGGTATTTTTTTAATTATGTCTGCATTTTATAGTTGTTTTCTTTGGGAAAGGGTGTTGTCAGGGCCTTATACAATCATCACCAAAAGTTGAAGTCCATCCACATATAATTTATCTTAGATTGAGCACTTTCTACAGGTTAAACAATATGTAGTTTATATATAGCAATGCATTTAACTCACACCACATTTCTGTAGTATGGGTATATTAATCTCATTTTGTAGATGAGGAAACTGAATCTCAGGGAAGGCGACTTGCTGAATACCATATATCTAATAAGAGTTAGAGATGGATATGAAACTTAAGTTCTTTGAATCCACTATTTGTGTTCTCAAATTTCACTGTTATGTGCTAGCTGGTACGCTAATGTAAGGAGATGTTATTCAACATATAAATAGTAACAGAGTAAAAAGTTATGCTTCTCATTTATAATTATAGAACTTGAGGTTTCATGTGAATTAGTTGGTTCTTTCATATACGGGTTGGATATTGTGTTCTTATAAACTTTCAGAAGGAAAGCATATTTCTATTGATTTATATGAAAGTGATAATGAGGCAATTTTCATTCTGTTAGGGGAAACAGAAATTCTTTATATTGTAACTAGCTGAACCTGCTCATGTGTGAAGAGAGAAATTATTGGCTGTTACTGTTCTCTTTTGCATATATTATTTCTTTGCGGACAGGAATTAAGATGGACAGAGCCAAACCATGTCCTCATCACCAACAAAGAAAAGTTCTTGACTAGCCAGTACCTCTCAGTGTTCTTGAAGCTACATTAGTATGCAAATAGTAGCCAGTACATCTACAAGGCAGAATCAAGACCTGAAACAGAAGGGTCAAATCATGGTGGGTTATAGGAGTGAGTCATCACAGCGAAAACAGTTGTGAGTGAAGCTTCCTGAAGGCATGTATTATACTTGGACCTTATGACTAAATGATTTAAACAAAATGATTCATTTTGATGAAACACCTCATCATTCCTGACTCTACTATTCACAAAAAAATCTATTACATTTGGTAATAATGAGAATTTCCTTCAGTATATATACTTATCTCAAGAAGTTAGTTGTGTTGGTAAAAATGAGAAGCCACATCATTAAATAAGATGGAATAATGTTCAGTGTAAATACAGTTTTATGAGAGATGCCAAATAAAAGCTATTTGAGATGAAATCTATTTAAACTTATAATAAGTTAATTAATGTAAGTAGTAAAGGCAATTATAAAAAATGCTGGAATGGTAGTAATTATTTCTTGTTTAAGATGATATACGGTAACTTTTTTTCCTGTAGAAGACAGGTTTAATTTTTTAACAGATTGGAAGTTTGGCAACAATCTCAATAAGCTTCTCTCTCAATACCCCCTTCCCACCAACCATCTCCCTCCTTCTTGGCAGCACTCAGTTCTCTGCTATCAAATCTCAAACTTTATGACAAAATAATTTCCTTATTTTGAAGGACATCTGGCTCTCCAAGATCTGCATTTGAACCTGGATGATGGGCTTATAGCCCTAAAAATTTTCCTTCATTTCTTAAGTAAAACCCTGTACAGAATATTCATTTGTATTATTCTTCCTGGTCATCTGCAAATGTTTCATTTTCAAAGCAGATAAAATGAGAATTTTAGCCTCTCTACTCTATGAGGCCAAATTCTCACCATAGGACAATGTATATGCTCATTCAATTTTATTATTAAAATTATTGTTATTATTATTAATCCACCAAGGAGATTCAGATTTCAGCTTATTTTAGTCACACAATGTTCTGAGACACTGGTGTCAATTTTTTAGCCTCATCAACCAGTAAAGATCACAAATCTACTTCACTCTGCTTTGTCTACTGTTCCTATTTCTAGATTTTGGTTACATAATATAACCAATATATAAAGAAAATTATATATTTTTATATAATAAATATATCTGCAAAAGGGTATATATACATGCAGTCCAATAATACTACAAGCAACCCCATATCTACCACCCAGTTTAAGAAATAGAATATAACAGTATGTTGAATTTTTGTGTGATCCTCCTATAGATTAACATTATGCTGAATTTTTTGCTTATCATTTTCTTGCTTTTCAAATAAATAAGTTTACCATCTTAAATACACATATATTTCAAAAGAGTTCAATTTTGCACAGTTTTGAACTTTATATAAGTAAATGAGTCTGTAATATCTCTCTGTAATTGGTGAAGAATATAAAACTAATATTTAAAATTTTTAAAGATATTTCATAAATAAGATTGGCATTTAACTGCTATTTTCCATATTATCTTTGTCTGGTTTTGGTATTATTGTTATACAAATCTCATAAAATGAGTAGAGGTATGAATCTTCTTTTTTTTTCTCCTCTATTTTAAGGGTGTGGTTGAGATTTAATGACATATTTCTTAAATATTTGGTAAGCATACTTCTAAAGTCACTTACCCTGCTGTTTTCTGGGGAAGAATAAAGATTTTTAACGATAGATTTCATTTCTTTATTATGGGACTTTTTAATTTATTTCATATGGAGTCAGTTTGGTCATTTATATTTTACCTGAGGGTTATTTCTTCTAAGTTTTCAAATTTATTACCATAAAATTTCTATATGATTTCCTTATTTTTTAATCTGTTGCATCTACGGTTATGTCCCTCTTTTTATCTCCTAATGTTATTTATATTGCCCACTCTTGTTTTCTTGATCTTACTAGAAGTCTATCGATTTTATTAGTTTTTGTAGAGAATAAATTTAGCTTCTTTGTTCTTTTCTTTTATAGCTTTGTATTCTATTTCATTAACATCTATTCTTATTTTTAAATTTATCCTCTGTGTCTTTGTGCCAATTTTTTATTATTTTTCTAATTTTTATTTGTTTCCCAGCTCATTAATTTTTTACCTTTCCTATTCTTTCCCATAAGATTTTATATCTGAAAACTTCTTTCTGATACTCTAAGAGTTAACATGTAGGATATTAAATTATTTCACTTAGTTGCTGTAATAATTTATTTTTTTATTATGAGTTTGCTAAAAATGCTTTTAAGTTTTCAAACATATGAAGTTTTTAAAAATTATCTCTATTATGAATTTCTAAATTAAATGTATATGTTCACATGTGTTTTATGTATCATACTGAGTTTTTAAGACTCATAACCTAGTATAAGACTGATTACAAAAATGAAGTATGAAAAGAATATCTACCCTCAAATTGTTAAGTATGATATTCTAAACATGGTCATTACAGCAATATTATTATTTATTTATTCAAGTATTCTATAACTTATTCATTTGAGGTCAGCTTGAATTGCCAATTAGATCCACCAAACTGAGAGAAGTATTACAAACTCCCTTTAAGATACTGAATTTCTCCTATTGTTTTTGTTTCCCCAGTGTTTGCCGTATATATTTTTAGGAGTTATATTAAGTGCATACACTTTTTAAATTATCTTCCCAGTGTAATTTATCTTATGTGTTGAATATACTTATATCTAATAATGTTTTTGCTTCATAGCATATTTTGTTTAATATTAAAATAGCTATTTAGCTTCCTTGTATTTGATATTTTGCCTAACGTTTTTGTTTAACTACCTGTCATTTACTTTCAATCATTAGATATCTTTTTATTTTAGTTGTATTTCATAAACAGCACAAAATTCATTTTTGTTCTTTTTAACCCGTATGATTTTGTAAAATTTTTCACTGTCAAGCTTTGTCTGCAAACATTTATTTCTTTTTTATTTTAATTTCTCAATAGAGATTTTTGCTTTTTCAACATTTCTTTTGTCTCTTCTTACATTTTTTTGGACTGACTATAAATTTTATTTCCTAATTCTGAAGATTCTAAAAAATTCTCCGCCTTTTTTACTCCTTAAATTTTGCATTTCTCCCCACTCTCTTTCTTTTCTCCTTCTAGAACTCCAATTAGAATTATGCTAGACCTTTACAGTCTGTTTTTCATGAACTTTGATTTTTTTCCTTCCTGTCATTCCATCTCTGTGTATGTAGGTGCTTCTTTCTGAATATCTTCAGCTAAATACTCTAATCCATGAATTTTCCCTTCAGCAGAGTCTAATTTGCTCTGCAAACTATCCATTGAGATTTAATTTAAATTATTGTATTTTCACATTTCCAGAACTTTTATCTGCTTCTTTTCTAATTTGCCTGGTCACTTTTTAATTGTCACATATCCATGTACATGCTTTCACATCCCTGGTTTATTTCTTTAAACATATTATATGTAGCTATTTTATATATCTGAAGCCCTTGAGGCTTTCTGTTTGTCTTTTGGCTGTCTCTCATTAGTGGTATCTTGCTTTTATGTGTTTTGTAATTTTTCATCAGGAGCTTATTTTCATGTGACATTGATAAGTGGAATCTTAAAGTGCCTCAATGGGGTAGTGATAGCTCTAGAGGTAATTTCCCTTTGTTCCCCTTGCACCTGGCCTACATGATGCATGTTTCGAGGCTGGAGGTTTACTAAAGCACATAGGTAGTGTGGGTTGGAATCTCAAACTTTTGTGAGAATATGACTATAACTGCAAATTTTTAGAGCAGACGTTTGAAATATTTTTTGTTTTACACCCAGAGTCCAGGTGAAGACTGACCAGTCTCCCTTTGCTTAGAGGATATTTTTGTACCTCATCCTTTCATTGAGGGTTAAGTTTTCTGAGTGTTCTAATTCTATGTGAGAGTCTCAGTTATGACTTCACACCGTATGTGGATCCGAGACCTCCTCTCTTGTACCCTGTGTGGTCAGTAAAGCCTACAACACCTGGCAGCAGGGAAACACTCACAGAAGAAGTGGTTTCAGTGCCTTATGACCACACTGATATGTAGCCCCTCTTTGTTTTGATACTTGTATATTTTCCTAAAGTTTTTGAATGCTCAACTACATGTTTAAAGTTATCTTCTGGTATTTATTCAGAATTCTTAGGCTTTTGTGGTGGGAATATTTTTCTTTTAGAATGCCTAGTCCATCATGTTGCCTGAGTGGAAAACCAATAAGTATTTATCAATTAGGAGATCTGACCCCTAATTTTCTCATGAAAATGCCACCAGTGCTTTGCAAGAGAAAAAAATAGTTTTACATTTCCTACAACTTTGGCGTGTTCTAACCATGCTGCCTCACATTCTGCCTTCCTTTTACTCATTTTCCTTTTCTACTTGTCTCCACGTGATTATATTCAGATATGTCAAGAATGACATCTCCCCTAAACACACACACACAACATATTCACTCATACTCCTTCAAAAACTAATAATCATGTCAGAATAGTGGGAAACCCACTTGTGTTCTTTTGCTGACCTATTATAAGGGTGCCACAGTGAATTTAGATGAGCCAAGAAACTTTGATTTTAATACCATCTGTGTCTTTATTAGCTACATGGGAATCTGTGTGTACTATCCAACCTACACGAGCCTAGGTAGGCTCTTCTGAAAAATGAGGAGGAATGGAGCTGCGAGGAGGAGGAGGTGTGGAGCTGTTAGGCAGGTGTCAAGTATCAGTCATGAAGGATGGGGGGTGGTTCTGGGGATCTGTTGCACAAAAATGTGCATGCAATTAACAATATTGTACTGTACACTTGGAAATTGTTGGAACGGTGATTTTATGTTATGTGGGTTTTTTGCCACAATAAATAAATAAACATAAATAAATTTAAGAAATGAAGAGGAAGCTTTAAATGATCTCTGAGAATCTTTTCAAAGGTAATAAACACTGAATCTATAAATCCAACTATGCTTTAGCATTGGACAAGTTTTAAAATTAGACTTCATATGATCCTACAACTTACCTAAGTTTGCACCTAAGAGCTCCTCAATCAATATTTGTTCTCAGGAGCCTTACTGAGTAGGAGCACAACTTCTTGGAAGCAGAAGTGTTGAAATAAATAGCTTTCTGTGCCCCCTTTTAGCATATTCCAAGTTGAAAGGCTTCTGCTCAACTTCAGAGGCTGTTTCCTTCGAAAATTTTATTTGAAACCCTTTACTTATGATATCTGAATTTGATTAATCAACTAATAAATGCTAGTTCCTGGATTCTGAGTTGGGCTGGGTCTGTCACACATGAATAAACTAATTGTATAAGAATGAACGACAGTCTGTTCAATAGGGTGCTAAGAATATGAGACAAAAATATTTACGGAAGGAAACTGTACAATACTGGGACATGTGCAAACCCAGAACATCTGTCCCTGTAAACCACGCTCTTATTTTGCAAACAAAATACCCACCTTTAATGATCAATATACCTCCGGAGCATTTTGATTATTCATTTTCCCCCAAAGTTATTGCTCAGTGGAACCCTCCCATGTCTGCCCCTTGGGGACTTTCTTCCCTTGTATCTCTTGCTCTCCATTAGCTGAGCCTCTCAAGATGGAGGCCGGGCTCTGAGCAGGCCAGGCCAATGGCTCTGAGTGCTTAACGAAATCCTTCAGGTTGCAGCTCCTTCCTGCCTCCTGTGAGACAGCACTCCAGCCAGCACAACAGCAGCCACATGGAAAGTGGGAAAAAGCAATATTCTTTGGCAAAAGCAGCAATGCACTCACTGCCAAATCTTATGAATTCATATCAGTGAAGACCAGCATTTCTTGAAATTCTCCAAACGAATGAAAAGGAAAAACCAAGCTGCATTTGCATGCAGAACATATTCAGTCCAGATGACTGCTAACTTTCTTCCAAGATTCAAGACCCGTGATTCTGACATCTTGTAGATCAGATCCTTGTCACATTTCTTTTTCTCTGTCCTATCTCCTTCTCATTCCGTTGGCAGAGGTGAACTGCATTTTGCTTTCTTAAGAAGCTACTGTCCTAACATTGATAGATATTTGGTAATGAACTTGCAACAGAGATGTGCTCTAAGACCATCACTGGAATAGGGCTTTCAGTAAAATACAGGTCTGGGTGAGACAGCCTTCATTAATGCACAAACACTGGCTACCTAAGGATGGCTCGTGTGTGCTTTTGTTCCTGCTGTTAAAGATTTCAGAGACAGGGGCCGGCCCCGTGGCTTAGCAGTTAAGTGCGCGTGCTCTGATACTGGTGGCCTGGGTTCGGATCCAGGGCGCGCACGGACCCACCGCTTGTCCAGCCATGCTGAGGCAGCATCCCACATACAACGACTAGAGGGATGTGCAACTATGACATACAACTATCTACTGGGGCTTTGGGGAAAAAACAGGAGGAGGATTGGCAATAGATGTTAGCTCAGGGCCGGTCTTCCTCAGCAAAAAAAGAGGAGGATTGGCATGGATGCTAGCTCAGGGCTGATCTTCCTCACCAAAAAAAAAAAAAAAAAAGATTTCAGAGACAGGCTTCAGTTAATACTGTACCTGGAAAACACACAGCCAAGTCCAGAGGATCATTGCATACAAGAGCATATGCATTAACTTTTTAGAAAAGCAGGTGATTAGGACTCAGCTTCGTTCCCTGGTCACAGACTGGGTCTGTAAACTACTCTATGGAGAAAACTGGTAAATTAGCCTAAACCTAGAAATCCCAAGCCGAGATAAATTAAGCCAAGGTTTAAGAGATAGGTTATAGAAAATGATATTTTTCTTTTTTGCTGAGAGGAAAAATGGTCATATTTATGCTAAATTAATCAATTGCATTAATAACCAGATAGTCTGAGAAAAGTTCATGTAAAATATAATGCCCTGATAAGGTACTTGTATGGAGAATGACAGACCTCAGAGAATAAAATATATCAAGTAGAAATAATTTCCAGGTCATAATGTCCTTGCTCTTGTCACTGATACTAAAATATTTCTACCAAATAGGGTAGGATATTTTGTTTTGAGATTTTTACTGAAGGCATCTTGTTTATTTCAAATATTTACACAACTTTCTAATTTTTCAACATAATCTTAAGGTGAATACTTCTTAAATGCTTATTTTAAAGGTAGATCATAAATATTTTGCTGAGTATTCTATATATATGTACAGCACTGCACTAGGCACTCTGGGGAGAGAGTGAAGGATAAGACATAATTTCTAATGTTATTGAGACCTGGTACTGTGTTTGCAATAGAAGAGAGGAGCACCCTATAGTGGCCAGCATCAGAAAGACAATTATTTGGAGGGATCTGGCAAGTTTGGAATTTCTGTACATAAAGGCCAATTCAGATGAAGGGTATAAGAGCTGGGTCTTGCTGCATATAAATTATTACCTTTCTCATAAGTCTCACTCTATAAATGTATAAAATATAAGAACTAGTTTTAAATTTTAATAAGTGATTGTGTAGCTGAACACGTGTTTGGAGTTCCCAGAATCTATGTAACATATTAGTTTTTATTTCATAACACTCTTCCTAGAGTCCCACATGAGGGGAAGAAAAATGCCATCAAATATTGTAGTGCCTTTCCAATTATTACACCCGCTTTTTAGATCCACTGTAGTACTCTATGCCTTTATTAAAAAGACACTGCTTCTTTGAGGCTCATGCCGTTAAGCTCTGCTACTTTCTATTCTTCTTTGTCACAGTCATCTCTGTGTTTGTTAGCTTTTGCTGCATAACAAACTGACCTAAAACTTAGTGGCTTAAGACAACAAGCATTTACTCAACTCCTGATTCTGTAGGACAGCAATTTTCTCAGCTGGGTTGTCTTCTGGTCTCAGCTGGACTCACACTTGCTGCCAGACTGACTGTGGGATAGCTAGGCTAGGACGATCTCAGATAGGACATCATATTTCTGCTCCGCATGGCCTTTCATCCTCCAGAAGACTAGCCTGGACTGGCTCACGTTATGGCCGGGAAGAACTACAAGAGAACAAGCAGACGCATTCAGGATTTTTGAAGTCTAGGCTTCAATCTGGCACAACATCTTTTCCACTACATTCCCTACATCTACTGATACAAGTTATGAGAACACCACAAATTAAAAGGAAAGAGATTAAACTTCTCTTCTTGCTGGGAAAACTTGAAGGGTTATAACTGCCAATGACATGGATACAAGGGGAAATAAAGGATTGTGGTCAGTTTTGCAATCTCTCACACCTTCTGATATTCTGGATCCTTCCTTCAGTCACTAAAGACTTTTCCTTGAAATTGTGGTCCACATCATTTCCCCATGACCACCCATCATTCTAACTGACTTCAAGATCTCCATGAAGGACTCGAGCTTCCTAAGGTCTTAACTCCTTCATCACCAAAGACCTTCCCCTCCGTGCCATCTTTGTCATGGGTTGCCTTGCCACACTTGGACCTGGTCTACACTGGAACAGATCTACCTTGGAAATACCAGGAGTAAACACCCATTTCCTGACATAAACTCAATCCTTGTGGCTCTCATGGTGACCTGACCCTTGTTCATTGACATTCTTGGCCTTTCTTCTAGGCCTTTAACCCTTCTCCCTGTGTATCAGCTCCCTTCCTATTCACTTTCTGTATTGCTTAAATTCTATGATAAATCATTTTTAATCACTCTCCTGGTTGTATCTTTAACTTCTTTAAAAAATACACATTTGTGCAATCTTGCAGTTTAGATGCTGTTCCTTAAAGAACAACAAAGGGCCACAACCAAACCTCAGATTCAGCAGGACGACAGAGATGAAACAGGACCTGCAAAGCCACACATTTAAAAACGGGACGTATACAGCTTTAGCTTTGGTCTGCTTTGCAGTTCACAGTCATTGACCTCTGCCACAGTGGCTGCTATTGTTCTGGAGTATGTGGAGTCCTTACGTGTATTCCTTGTTTACGGTGGTATTTTAGCTCCCACCAGCACATTAGTAAAGCAAAGGAAGACTAAGCATTTTTACAAAGAGACATAGAAAAGAAACT
Source organism: Diceros bicornis minor (assembly GCF_020826845.1). Lineage (NCBI taxonomy): Eukaryota > Metazoa > Chordata > Mammalia > Perissodactyla > Rhinocerotidae > Diceros > Diceros bicornis. The sequence goes on from NC_080775.1 coordinate 34,605,420, forward strand.
TTTTTCCTATGAGCTTTTGGCAAATAAACTTGAAACTGCACTAGGAAAATTCGATGGTTTCCACTCCACCCTCCTGAGCCTCCTACCATCCTAATCTCGCCTTACCTACCTGGAGAAGGCTGGCAGAGCACGGGAAATCCTTGGCTGTTTCCTGAGCCAGTAGTCATTTTAACTTCTCAGAAATAGAGGAACAAAATACTAACAACATCTAAAAATCCATAAACACTGAGAATGAGTTTCTCCTCATTGAGGCCAAGTGGTAAAATGTGGCATTCGTTTAAGAGGGACAGAATGAGTGCCTGAGTTACACTATCCATAATTGAACGTGTTGAAATCCTCAGACTGGAGAAACATTCTGGTTATGCAAGTGCAAAACCCCCTTGTAGGGAATGTACTTCATTTTCTCCCCCTCTAAGGATAACTGCTACCAGGAGTTCATTTCACTTTAAAAAATAAATACACTGTGTTCTTTACCTCAAACTTCCTTAATTTTATTTCAAATTTTTTGTAAATAAATAGAGCATTTAAGACAGAGGAGGATGCTTAGGCTCATGAAAATGATCCTTGTATTCAGGTCATAGTGCTAATAAATTTATGCTCAGCTTGAGCCCAAATCTTCTAGCACCGGCTCCAGCATTCTCTGTCCTGTACTACAGGTCAGCACTAACCCAGTTATGTATCACTTTCTAATATACTTGTTTTCTTTTATTGTACTGCCCTTCTTAGTAGCTGGATACCTAAACATCAGAGTCTGAAACAAACCAAACCAGCAAACAAAATAAAACAAAACAAAGTGGTATTCTTCTCTCACTCTACTGCCCCTTTCACTTTGTCGCTAGGTACCTTTTAATTTATGCATTCATGCTCAGCCTCTGAAGCAGAGCTGTCTGAAAGGGAAATGATCACTGACGAATGCTCGCTCCATCGTCCTGTGATGAGAGGCTCATCAAGGGTCAGTGAATGCATCTGCAGAAATATGCCCTTTCTAAATTAACTATAATATGGCCAACGAATGAGTGTGAAGTGAGGAATAGCAGGGGAATATTGCAGGTGATCACTAGCTTAAAAATGGGCTACAAGAAGGCGGAGTCAAGATGGCAGGGTAGGCAGACTAGGAACTCACCTCCTCCCGTGAACACAGCCAATTTACAACTACTCGTGGAAAAATTACCCCTGAGACAGAACTGAAAACTGGATGAGAGGAACTCCTGCAACAACGGACAATCCTAACTGAGGTGGAAGAGACAGAGGCTCCCTTCTGGAGAGGAAAAACGCCGCCTTCACAAGCCGCCAGCTTCACGGCCGCCGGGAGCAGCGCACAGGTACGCAGCCTCCCTGGAGGCGCGGGGCCCTGAGCCGGGAGCGCCCCCACTGTGGGCATTTTGTGGACCCAGCATAATCGAGACCAGCGGCATAATATCTGACTTTGCCTGCTACTAAAGCATTGGGGAGGACCCCCAGAAAACCCGGTTCACAAAGAAACTAAAACTGGCTCTTAAAGGGCCCGCGCGCAAACTCACCCGTTTCAGAAAGCATCCTAAAATCACCAGAAAGAAAGGTGCACAGTGCTTTGGTGACAAGAGACTCACCTAATAGGCCCTGAGTGCATCTCGGTGAGGGGTGAGACCTCTCCAGGGACTGGGACATTGGCGGCGGCCATTGTTGTGGCCTGGTGTGGGCGTGCTGACACAGACGCCATTGGAGTTCTCCCTGAGGCCTGCTAGCCCAGGGTCTACCCCACCCGCTACAGCACCGATTTAACCCAGCTCAGCCAGGGCAGGCAGCCCACCCTAGAGACTGGCCCCACCCAACAACAAGCCCTCAGGCAATGTGTGGGCCTGCATAGATTGGTGACTGGATTCTCTGCAGCCTGGCAACTGAGCCGACTTTAGCGGGCAGGGTGTGCACAAGGAGCAGGTAGAGAGTGTGGGGCGGTGGCGGAGTGTGTGGGGCTCCCGCCATGGAGAGACAGGGTCCGCTTGGGGAGGTGGGGGCGCTTACACGGGGCAGGACTGTGTTGACTGTGTGTGTGGACCTGTGGGCGGCAGGGCTTCTCAAAGACCCACATAGGGGGTTTGCCCCACCTTCCAAAGCCTGAAACAATTGGGTGCTCCTGTGCCTGAGGCCAGCCCCACCCAGCTGCAACCCTCAGAGAGCTGACAAGAGACCTAACAGGCTAGAGGCTTACAGCAATTGTAAGGCCCTGAGCCTAACAACCTGCCACGCTGGGGGCCTACTCAGTTAAAAGAAATACTGCAACACAAATGTGGCATTAGAACTTGCAGCCAACTGTGCTGGGGCTCCGCACACCTGATAAAGAGACTGAAGGGCCCACAACAACTACAAGCAGCTGAGCATTACAACAGCTGGCTAGGAGCATAACTCAGCCTCCCTGGGCACCTACAGGGAGAGCAAACAGGCCACAACAGAAGGACACAGGTAGCCCACATAGGGGTCACCCCTGGAGCATTGAGAACTGAGGGAAGCACACTGGAAGCCTCCTAAGCCATCACTTACATAAGGTCACCTATCCAAGAGCAGGAGACATAGCTGACCTACCTAATACGTAGACACAAGCACAGGGAAAGAGGCAAAATGAGGAGGCAAAAGAATACATTCCAAGTAAGGGAACAGGACAAAACACCAGAAAAGGAACTAAGTGAAACAGAAATGAGCAACCTACCTGACAGAGAGTTCAAACTAAGAGTGTTAAGGATGCTCACTGATCTGAGGAGAAGAATAGATAAACTCAGTGAGAATGTCAACAAAGAAATGGAAGATATAAAAAAGAACCAATCAGAAATGAAGAATACAATACTGGAAATGAAAAATTCATTAGAGGGACTCAAAAGCAGAGTAGAGGATACAGAAGAACGGATCTGTGAGCTGGATGAAAGACTAGAAGAAATTACCCAAGGTGAACAGGTAAAAGAGAAAAGAATTAAAAAGAGTGAGGACAGTCTAAGGGACCTCTGGGACAACATCAAGCGCACTAACATCCGTGTTATAGGTGTCCCGGAAGGAGAAGAGCGAGACAAGGGGTCAGAGAATCTATTTCAAGAAATAATAGATGAAAACTTCCCTAACCTAAGGAAGGAAACAGACATCCAGGTACAGGAAGCACAGAGAGCCCCAAACAAGATAAACCCAAAGAGGCCCACACCAAGACACATCATAATCAAAATGTCCAGAATTAAAGATAAAGAGAGAATCCTAAAAGCCGCAAGAGAATGTCAAGTTACATACAAAGGAAACTCCATAAGGCTATCAGCTGACTTCTCAGCAGAAACCTTACAGGCTAGAAGAGAATGGCACAATATATTTAAAGTGCTAAAAGGAAAAAACTTACAGCCAAGAATACTCTACTCAGCAAGGTTATCATTCAAAATGGAAGGAGAGATCAAAATTTTCCCAGATAAGCAAAAATTAAAGGAGTTTGTCACCAAGAAACCAGTGCTACAAGAAATGTTAAAGGGACTGATTTAAGGGGAAAAGAGAAGACCACAAATAGGAAAAATTATCTATTTCCACGATTAGAACGTAATGGATACAAATGCACAAAAAAGAGGTTAGATATGATATCAAAAACATAAAAGGAAGGATGAGGGGAGTTAAAGAGTACAGCTTTCAGACAGAGGTCAAACTAAAGGGACCATCAATTCTGTATAGAAGAAGAAAGAAACAGAGGAGGACTACTAAACCACTGAGAAAAAAAAAAAAGTTAAAAAAATGGCAGTAAGTATATACTTATCAATAGCTACTTTAAACGTCAATGAACTAAATGCTCCAATTAAAAGGCATGGGGTGGCTGACTGGATAAAAAAACAAGACCCATATATATGCTGCATACAAGAGACACACTTCAGACCTAAAGACACTCACAAACTGAAAGTGAAGGGATGGAAAAAGATACTCCACGCAAATGGCAATGAAAAGAAAGCTGGGGTAGCAGTACTCATATCAGACAAAATAGACCTTAAAACAAAAACTGTAAAAAGAGACAATGGCATTACATAATGATCAAAGGAACACTCCAACAAGAGGATATAACACTTGTAAATATCTACGCACCCAATGTAGGTGCACCTAAATATATAAAGCAATTATTAACAGACATAAAAACAGAAATAGACAGTAACACAATAATAGTAGGGGACTTTAACACTCCACTTACACCAACAGATAGATCATCCAAACAGAAGATCAATAAGGAAACATTGGCCTTAAATGACACACTAGAACAGATGGACCTAGTAGATATATACAGAGCATTCCATCCAAAACCGAAGAATACACGTTCTTTTCAAATGCACATGGAACATTCTCCAGGATTGATCACATCTTAGGCCACAAAACAAGTCTCCATAAATTTAAGAAGATTGAAATAATACCAAGCATCTTTTCGGACCACAACGGTATGAAACTAGAAATCAACTATAGGAAGAAAATCAGAAAAGCCATAAATACGTGGAGATTAAACAAACTGCTACTGAACAACGACTGGGTTAACAAAGAAATCAAAGAAGAAATCAAAAAATACCTGGAGACAAATGAAAATGAAAATACGACATGCCAGAATTTATGGGATACAGCAAAAGCAGTTCTAAGAGGGAAGTTTATAGCGATACAGGCCTATCTCAACAATCAAGAAAAATCTCAAATAAACAATCTAACAATGCACCTAAAGGAACTGGAAAAAGAAGAACAAACAAAGCCCAAAATCAGTAGAATAAGGGAAATAATAAAAATCAGAGCAGAAATAAATGAAATAGAGACCAAAAAAACAATAGAAAAAATTAATAAAACCAAGAGCTGGTTCTTTGAAAAGATCAACAAAATTGACAAATCTTTAGCTAGACTCACCACGAAAAAAAGAGAGAAGGCACAAGTAAGTAAAATTAGAAATGAAAGAGGAGAGATTACAACAGACACCTCAGAAATACAAAAGATTATAAGAGAATACTATGAAAAGCTATATGCCAACAAATTCGACAATCTGGAAGAAATGGATAAATTCTTAGAATCATACAACCTTCCAAAACTGGATCAAGAAGAAGTAGAGAATTTGAATAGACCAATCACCAGTAAGGAGATCGAAACAGTAATCATAAACCTCCCCAAAAATAAAAGTCCAGGACCAGACGGCTTCCCTGGTGAATTCTACCAAACATTCAAAGAAGACTTAATACCTATCCTTCTCAAACTCTTCCAAAAAATTGAGGGGGTGGGGGAAAGCTCCCTAACTCATTTTACGAGGCTGACATTACCCTGATACCAAAACCAGACAAGGACAACACAAAAAAAAGAAAATTACAGGCCAATATCACTGATGAACATCGATGCAAAAATACTCAACAAAATACTAGCAAATCACATACAACAATATGTTAAAAAGATTATACACCATGATCAAGTGGGATTTATTCCAGGGATGCGGGGATGGTTTAACATTCACAAATCAATCAACGTAATACACCACATTAATAAAATGAAGAATAAAAATCACATGATCATCTCAATAGATGCAGAGAAAGCATTTGACAAGATACAGCATCCATTTATGATAAAAACTCTGAATAAAATGGGTATAGAATGAAAGTACCTCAACATAATAAAGACCATATATGAGAAACCCACAGCTGATATCATCCTCAATGGTGAAAAACTGAAAGCTATCCCTCTAAGAACAGGAACCAGACAAGGATGCCCACTGTCACCACTCCTATTTAACATAGTACTGGAAGTCCTAGCCAGAGCAATCAGGCAAGAGAAAGAAATAAAAGGGATCCAAATTGGAAAGAAAGAAGTGAAACTGTCACTATTTGCAGATGACATGATTTTATATATAGAAAACCCTAAAGAATCCACCAGAAAACTTTTAGAAGTAATAAACAAATATGGTAAAGTTGTAGGATACAAAATCAACATACAAAAATCAGTTGCATTTCTGTACACTAACAACGAAGTAGCAGAAAGAGAAATTAAGAATACAATCCCATTTACAATTGCAACAAAAAGAATAAAATACCTAGGAATAAACTTAACCAAAGAGGTGAAATATCTGTACACCGAAAACTATAAAACATTTCTGAAAGAAATTGAAGAAGACACAAAGAAATGGAAAGATATTCCGTGCTCTTCGATTGGAAGAATTAACATAGTTAAGATGTCCATACTTCCTAAAGCAATCTATAGATTCAATGCAATCCCTATCAAAGTTCCAATAACATTTTTCACAAAAATAGAACAAAGAATCCTAAAATTTATATGGAAAAACAAAAGACCCCGAATAGCTAAAGGAATCCTGAGAAAAAAGAACAAAGCTAGAGGTATCACACTCCCTGATTTCAAAATATACTACAAAGCTATAGTAACCAAAACAGCATGGTACTGGCACAAAAACAGACACACAGATCAATGGAATAGAATGGAAAGCCCAGAAATAAACCCACACATCTATGGACAGCTAATCTTTTACAAAGGAGCCAAGAACATACAATGGGGAAAAGAAAGTCTCTCCAACAAATGGTGTTGGGAAAACTGGATAGCCATATGCAAAAAAATGAAAGTAGACCCTTACCTTACACCATACACAAAAATTAACTCCAAATGGATTAAAGACTTGAATGTAAGACCTGAAACTGTGAAACTTCTAGAAGAAAACATAGGCAGTACGCTCTTCGACATCGGTCTTAACAACATCTTTTCAAACACCACATCTGACCGGGCAAGAGAAACAATAGAAAAAATAAACAAATGGGAGTACGTCAAACTAAAAAGCTTCTACACAGCAAAGGAAACCATCAACAAAACAAAAAGACAACCTAACAATTGGGAGAAGATATTTGCAAACCATACTTCTGATAAGGGTTTAATCTCCAAAATATATAAAGAACTCATGCATCTCAACAACAAAAAAACTACCAACCCAATTAAAAAATGGGCAAAAGACCTGAACAGACATTTCTCCAAAGAAGATATACAGATGGCCAACAGACACATGAAAAGATGTTCAAAATCACTAACTATCAGGGAAATGCAAATCAAAACTACAATGAGATATCACCTCATGCCCATCAGAATGGCTATAATTAACAAGACAGGAAACAACATGTGTTGGAGAGGATGTGGAGAGAAGGGAACTCTCATACACTGCTGGTGGGAGCGCAAACTGGTGCAGCCACTATGGAAAACTGTATGGAGATTCCTCAAAAAATCAAGGATAGAACTACCATATGATCCAACTATTCCACTGTTGGGTATTTATCCAAAGAACTTGAAAACACCAATTTGTAAAGGTACATGCACCCCTGTGTTCATTGCAGCGTTATTCACAATAGCCAAGACTTGGAAGCAACCTAAGTGCCCATCAAGGGACGAATGGATAAAGAAGCTGTGGTATATATACACAATGGAATACTACTCAGCCATAAGAAACGATGAAATCCAGGCATTTGTGACAACATGGATGGACATTGAGGGTATAATGCAAAGTGAAATAAGTCAGAGGGAGAAGGTCAAATACCGTATGATTTCCTTCATTAAGTAGTAGATAATAACAACAATAAACAAACACATAGGGACAGAGATTGGATTGGTGGTTACCAGAGGGGAAAGGGGGAGGAAGGAGGGTGAAAGGGATAATTCGGTACATGTGTGTGGTGGTGCGTTGTAATTAGTATTTTGGTGGTGAACATGATGTAATCTATGCAGAAATAGAAGTACAATTATGTACACCTGAAATTTTTACAATGTTATAAACCAATGTCACTGCAATAAACAAAAAATTAAAAAAATAATGCGCTACAATATAAACCTTTGTGTTTTAATTAGCTCTTTTAAATAGAAAAGTTTTTTTTTTTCCCAAATTAAGAATCTTTTCAATCATAGTGGTTCCCAACATCAACCTTAGAATGGCATCCAGTGATGGGCAGGATTCAAGCCAAACTGGTTACTGGGGTGGCAGGGTTCAAATCTGGTCCATGTACCACTCATATTGTAATTACTCGCAGATGGAGTTGCAAAAGGCGACTGCTGGACCAATAGCTCACTGACTGGACCACAGCCTCCTGGTGGCAAAGCCCAGTGTGTGTGTGTGTTGGGGGGGGTAGGGGTGTGGGGGGGGTGGTGTAAAGAGATGATATATCTTAGGAGAAATCCTTGTCAGAGAAAGTGAGGAAAACAAGCCACACGGAGCATCACTCTAGGTCGTCTGCATCACAGACATTGTGGGGATTTTTTTCAGAAAGCGAGGTTGGTAAGTTTAAAAGGACCCTGCCTCCCAATCACACAAATGATGCATTTATAATTTGAATGTTCATAATTTAGGTGTTACCTCTGCATGGAAATGTCAGTATCTTTTAAGGAGCACATCTGAGTTCTTCAATACTAACCACTACTCCATTATACAGATTTAGAATCTAGGTTTTAACATGCATAAGAAACTTATAGGTAAAAAATTTTGAATCACAGGTCCTCCGAAGAAACATGGCTATGGGCTTTAAGTAACTCTGACAGGAAACTAGTACTTCACTTGGAAATAACGCCTCAAACAACCTCAAGCTCAGTGCAAGAAGGAAATTTTCTACTGTCACAAGCAGTTTTCAAAATTCTTTCCTGTCTATGCACCCCCATCACTCCAAACCCAATGCCCACCTCAACAATGGCAGCTTTATTAGAGAGAATCAAACGTGAATTTGAATCATAACTTAAAACATTAGGTAGTTGCAGAAAGCAAGAATACTGCAGACTCTATTATAGCAATGAAAAAAACCATACTGAGAGAATGTAGGAAATAATTAGAGAATGTACGTTGTCTGCTTATAAGTAGAAGTGATAAAAACCATTAAATGTAAGCTAATATTTTTATTGGTGAGAAAAGTGACGTTCAGAAAGGTGATTTTGTTAAACTACAAATAACACAACTCTTTAGTGGCATAATTGCTTCTAGAACCTGGACTTTTAATAAATGGTAGATTTCAGGCATGTGAAGATATCTATTAAATAATTTTTTTGTGTTTTGGGAAGATACAGAGAAACCATATAATACAGTCCAGTATATCAAGGGGCTCAGCAGAAAAACATTAATTATGAGAAGAGTGATCTCCTAATTTACTGTCCACCTCTGATCACTTGAGAGTGAAAAGAACATTAATTAAAATTTATTTTAAGATTGGGGCTGGCCCCGTGGCATAGCAGTTAAGTGGGCACGCTCCGCTGCTGGTGGCCCGGGTTCGGATCCCGGGCGTGCACTGATCCACCGCTTGTCAGGCCATGCTGTGGCGGCATCCCATATAAAGAAGAGGAAGATGGGCACGGATATTAGCTCAGGGCCAGTCTTCCTCAGCAAAAAGAGGAGGATTGGCATGGATGTTAGCTTAGGGCTGATCTTCCTCACAAAAAAAAAAAATTATTTTATGAAATATTTATTTAATGCTCCCAAAATAGCATTGGTACATTGGTATATTGCATATCATATTGAAGAACTATTTTCAAAAATAAAATTATTTCTAAAAGTAAGCTATACATATATATTAAAGCAAAAATTTTAAATAACTATTACTTTGATTATTTGAACTTTAAAAATAATTTACTCATATTCATGTCACTAGTATTTTTCTGGAAAATATATATTTTCTCAGCATGGTATTTTACATATTTATCATCTGCTTTCTTGAGAAATGGAAAGCCAGTTCTGACTATTTTTTTAATAAAATGTATTTTTAGATCATTTCTATTGCAAGAAGTTATCGCAAAAAGAAAAAAACTTACAAACAAAATAGTTACAGATTTGCTCCACATAAAGTCACTATAGCAAGATCTTTTTAGCCTTTATTATTGTTTTCTTACACTAAACTGTAGTTCCCCTCTGACCTTGCTCCCTGGCCATGTGTGTCTCCCGGGCCCTAGCACGGACGACGGCACCCAGCTGAGGGGAGCTGACGTGGAGGGAGCACCAGGAACAGCAGCAAAGGCTCTCTGCCAACCCAAAAATGGAAGGAGCCGCTATCTCAGACTTTTATGTCAGCACCCAACTTGGTTATAGCTGTTGGCACCCTGCACGCTGTCGTGAAACTGACCTGTTAGATCAGATTTGGAAAAGAGAGACAGGCTGTTGTTGGTCCATTTCAGGTTTAACTACATACATTTCTCACATGCCATGAGACAAACTACGGCAGAAGGCGCAAGTGAAAAGTGTAAAATATCCAAATCCATTCCAGATTATTATAATGCAACAATTAAATATTATTTTCTTTTAAATGATAAAGCTTCAAGATTAGTGCTAAAAGGACAGAACACAGTTCAGGAGGCATAAAGCAAGACCGTGCAGAACATCCTAATTATGAGATTTCTGGGACAACGACCAGGAGAGGTTCTTGTCTGGGCCTTATTAAGGTGCTGATACGGTAAATGATGTCTCTCTTGTTACTGGCCACAACAAAGCATGCAGTGTCTGGTATTTGTCCCAAGAGGCTCTTTCCGTCCTTTAAGTATGCCTTTTAAGAATGAATCTGGCCTTGACTCTAAGGATCTAAAGATCAAATGTGGTTTCCTCTTCAATCCATTCCTCTGTAGGATATTGCATCAAGACCCATCCACTTGCCTAATTAAGTCACCTTGGAGGAAGACCCTAAGTGTCAGACAAGATTGCTGCCCCAGTCCTTACCTTAATTTTGGCTTGCTGCGACCCTGAGCAAGGACACTGCTAACCTGTGCCCAGATTCCTGCGCCAAGGAAGCTGTGAGATAATAAATTTGTGTTGTTTCCAGATGCTCAATTTTTGATAACAGAAAATAGATTCAATTTTAAGTATGAATATAAATTTGAATAAACTAATTTTATTTATAAATGTGTGTGTTTATGTATGTATAATATATATACACGTATAATAAACAGATAAAATGCACATAACCTATCCAGACACTCATGAGTCATTTGTAAGGAACTAGATAGCATGCTGTAGCACATGTATGCGTGTGTATTAAATGCCTACATACACACATTACACCTGGAGAAGTATGGAGTTTTCTATGAATTTACCAGGTATAAATTTTTAAGACCAGCCTGCAAAAGGCTCATTTATTACTCACAGACAAACCTGAAAATGTACAGATATCTGCCAGTGCAAGATAATGATTTAGATTTCATTTCATAGCCTAGCATTTAGCCTTTCATAAAGAATTTTTAAAATATATATTGCTTGTTCTACTCTATTTTGCATATTATATAAAATATAATCCTTTTCTACATAACAGAATAAAGATTATTCAGCAACTAACTAGTATGAATACAGCACTTAAAGTCAGGGTAAAGCTTTTGGATTCTGGATCCCTCACCTGCAAGAGGAACGCTAAACTATATTGGTGACGTACCAAGTGTTTTCTGGAAAATTCACCTTGATAACATTACATAGCAATGTTACTTTAGGAAAGACAATACTCTTTTCTCCTCTTGGAAATGTATTTATAATATGTAATAGCATTCTAAAGATTCTGAGAAATCCTGTGAGTTAACACACAGGATGAGATTGTCACTTCAGACACACAAATTAGAGATCTTCCCTGAGCTTACTAATAATTTCAAAGATAAAGGCAATCAAATGGCACGAATAAAGCAGGAAGAAGTCTGGGCCATGAAGGGGATGCCCCATGTGTTTGCTTCCCGTGTCGCACTTGTGCATTCTGGTCCATAATACTGATGAGCTTTTAAAATCAGATATGCAGATTATTACCTCACAAACCTAGAATATGTAGGTTGTAAAATGACTACATCCTATACACCAAATAGTTATATATTTTATGTGACATTTCTAGAGGTTGTGCTTTGTAAATCCATAGATTCTAAGCTTGTTTTAGCCAGCCTTTCTCTACATCAGACCTCTAGCTGTCATTTCCTTTTTTTAGTGTTTTTTAATTGAGGTAACATTGGCTAACATTATATAAATTTCAGATATAGATCACTATATTTGACTTCTGTATAATCAACATTGTGTTCACCACCAGTAGTCTAGTCTCCATCCATCACCCTACACGTGTGCCCTTTTACCCCTTTCACCGTCCCCCTGCCCGCTTCCCCTCTGGTAACCACCAATCTGTTCTCTGTATCTATTTGTTCATTTGTTTGTTTATCTTCCACATATGAGTGAAATCATACAGTATTTGACTTTCTCTGTCTGACTTATTTTGCTTAGCATTATACCCTCAAGGTCAATCCATGTTATTGTGAATGGTAAGGTTTCATTCTTTATTATGGCTGAGCAGTAGTCCATTGTATATATATACCACATCTTCTTTATGTATTCATCCATTGATGGGCACTTAGTTTGCTTCCAAGTCTTAGCTATTGTGAATAATGCTGCAGTGAACATGGGTGTGCATACATCTTTTTGAATTAGTGTTTTCATGTTCTTTGGATAAGTACCCAGAAGTGGAATAGCTGAATTACATGGTAATATTTTGAGGAATCTCCATACTGTCTTCCATAGTGGCTGTACCAGCTTACATTCCAACTAGCAGTGTACGAAGCTTCCCCTTTCTCCATATCCTTTCTTGTTATTTCTTGTCTTTTTGATAATAGCCATTCCAACACTTATAAGATGGTATCTCATTGTGATTTTGATTGGCATTCCCCTAATAATTAGTGATGTTGAACATCTTTTCATGTGCCTGTTGGCCATCTGTATGTCCTCATTGCAAAAATGTCTGTTCAGATCCTCTGCTCATTTTTTAATCAGGTTGTTTGTTTTTTTGTTGTTGAGTTGTATGAGTTCTTTACATATTTTGGATATTAACCTCTTATCAGACATATGATTTGCAACTATCTTCTCCTAATCGGTAGGTTATCTTTTTGTTTTGTTGATGGTTTCCTTTGCTGTGCAGATGCTTTTTAGTTCAATTTGCTCTTGCAGTCTCATTTGTTTATTTTTTTCTTCTGTTTCCCTTGCATGAAGAGAGACATATTCAAAAAGAAGTTGCTAAGACTGAAGCCAAAGAGCATACTGCCTACATTTTCTTCTAGGAGTTATATCGTTTCAAGTCTTTAATCCATTCTAAGTTAATTTTTGTGTATGTGTAAGATAATGGTCTATTTTTATCCTTTTACATGTGGCTGTCCAATTTTCCCAGCACCACTTATTGAAGAGACTTTCCTTTCTCCTCTGTATGTTCTTCACTCCTTTGTCAAAAATTAGCTGTGCATAAATGTGTGATTTTATTTCTGGGCACTCAATTCTGTTCCATTGATCTGTGTGTCTGTTTTGCTGCCAGTAGTATGCTGTTTTGATTACTATAGCTTTGTAGTAGATTTTGAAATCAGGGAGTCTGACACCTCCAGCTTTGTTCTTTTTTCTCAGAGTTGCTTTGGCTATTCGATGTCTTTTGTTGTTCCATATCAATTTTAGGATTCTTTGTTCTAGTTCCATGAAAAATGTCATTGGGATTCTGATAGGGATTGCATTGAATCTCTAAACTGTTTTAGATAAGATGGGCATTTTTAACTATGTTAACCTTCCAATCAACGAGCATGGAATAGCTTTCCATTTCTTTGTGTCTTCCTTGTTTCTTTCAATAATGTCTTGTAGTTTTCAGTGTATAGGTCTTTCACATTCTTGGTTAAATTTATTCCTAGGTATTTTATTCTTTTTGTTGTGATTGTAAATGGGATTAATTCTTGATTTCTCTTTCTGCTAGTTTGTTGTTAGGGTATAGAAGTGCAACTGATTTTTGTAGGTTGACTTTGTACCCTGCAACTTTACCGTATCTGTTAATTATTTCTAATAGTTTTTTTGGTGAATTCTTTTGGATTTTCTATATGTAAAATCATGTCATCCACAAATAGTGATACTTTTACTTCTTCCTTTCCAATTTGGATACCTTTTATTTCTTTTTCTTGCCTGATTGCTCTGGCTAGGACTTCTAATACTATGTTAAATAAGAGTGGTGAGAGAGGGCATCCTTGTCTTGTTCCTGTTCTTAGGGGGATAACTTTCAATTTTTCACTATTGACTATGATGTTAGCTGTGGGTTTGTTATATATCGTCTTTACTATGTTGGGGTACTTTCCTTCTATATCCATTTTATTCAGAGTTTTTATCATAAATGGATGCTGTATCTTGTCAAAATGTTTTCTCTGCATCTATCGAAATGATCATGTGGTTTTTATTCTTCATCTTGTTAATGTGGTGTATCACATTGATTGATTTACAGATGTTGAACCATCCTTGCATCTCTGGAATAAATCCCACTTGATGGTAGTATGTGATCCTTTTGATGTATTGTTGTATCTGATTTGCTAATATTTCGTTGAGGATTTTTGTGTCTATGTTCATCAGTGATATTGGCCTGTAATTTTCCATTTTTGTGTTGTCCTTGTCTTGTTTTGGTATCAGGGTAATGTTGGTCTCATAAAATAAGTTAGGAAATGTCCCTTCTTATTCAATAATTTGGAAGAGTTTGAGAAGGATAGGTATGAAATCTTCCTTGAATGTTTGGTGGGATTCTCCAGAGAAGCTGTCTCGTCCTGGACTTTTGGTTTTGGGGAGGTTTTTGATTACTTTTGCTAGTGATTGGTCTATTCAGATTCTGCTTATGCCTCCAAGGTTGCTGGTGCATGTTGCTTACAGCGTCGTTACAGTCTTGGCTGTCATTTCTGACTTTTAGCATCTTTTGTTATATGGAAGAACCGAGTCTGTTCAAAGTTCTCGTTCCTTTTTGTTTAACAGTTTTCCCCTCAATTTATCTTTCTCTTCTTGCATTTTACTATAAGCAGCAAGAAGAAACCAGTCAGTGGTGTCAATCAAATTGTTTGGAAATTTCATTAGCTATCCAACAAGCTTTATCTCTTACAAGTTCTACTTTCCACATAATTGCAGAATACAATGGTACTATGCTTCCTGCCACTGTATAACAAGGATCCTCCATTCCTCTAGTTTCTGATAACATGTTCTTCACATCCTTCTGAACCATCACCAAAGTGACGGTTCAATCCCAAGTCCAATTTTCTACTAACAATCTGTTCAAGGCAATCTAGGCTTTCTCTATTATGTGCCTCAGAATTCTTCCAGCCTCCATTCACTGCCCCATTCCAAAGCTACTAACACATTTTACGTATTTTTTTTATAGCAGCGCTTCACTTCTAGGTACCAAAATATGTATTACCTTTTTTTTTTTTTTTGGTGAGTAAGATTGGCCCTGAGCTAACATCTGTGCATTTCTCCTCTACTTTATATGTGGGTCACTGTCACAGCATAGCTTGATGAGTAGTGTGTAGGTCCACACCCGCAATCCAAACCCGTGAACCTCCGGCCTCAGAAGCAGAGTTCATGAACTTAACTGCTACACCACCAGGCCTACCCCTGTATTACTTTTTAATAGTCCATTAAAAATTACCATAAATTTAGTAGTTTTAATCAACATAAATGTATTATCTGACTTTTCATAGTCAAGAGTCTGGGTTGAGTCTCACTGTCTTAGCTAAAATCAAGGTGTTGGCTGAGGCTGCAACCTTGTTCGAGGCATGGGATCCTCTTTAGGCTCACTGCTTGTTGACAGGATCTTGTGCTTGTGGCAGGAGGACTCACGGCAGCTTGTTTCTTCAGGCCAGCAGGAGAACCTCTGCAGTGGGCTCTGCCAGAGTCTTACATAACAAAATAACCCAATCGAGGGGCAGCTAAGCTATCATAATCATAAGTCCCACCACCCTCAAGGGGAGGAGTATATACACTAGGTGAGGCAGGAATCTTGAAGGTCATCTTAGATTTCTGCCTACAACACATATATTCATATTTTCGTCTCTTTTATCTGTCCCAATTCTGAGAGTTCTCTTTTTTCCCACATGTAGCGTAGTTTTATCATGCTATCTTTTTGAGCTAGCATTTAGTTAATCTTCCTAACCTAGAAACTCATTTTACCCTCAGTTCAAACAAATCTTGTTCTGTTGTATCATTAATTATTTTTTTTTCTCCATCTACCTGATTTGTTCCTTCTGGATCCCCTAATGAAAGTATCTTGAACCTCCTAGGCCTAATCTTCATGCTTCTTAAGTTCTCTTTTATAACTGTCTTATGTTTTCAAAGAATTTCTTCAGTTACATAAAACACTTTCTCAAATTTCACTGAGATTTTAATAAAAATTGTTTTAAATTTCCTTTATAGATCTTTTTCTTTCTAATACTCAGTTTAATCAATTATAAAATGGGTAAACAAATGTCTACTTTGTAGAGATATTGTAAGGTTTAGAGACAACTTATTTAAAACTGCTAGATCATAGCTTGCCACAAAATAGGTTTTCAAAAATTTCTGTTATCACAAAAATAAATAGAGTATTGAAAATATGAGCATATGATCTTTGTGATCACTGAATAAATATTCATTATGTCCAAGAAATTATTGTAGTGCCTAGGTATCCAGATGTGGATAAAAAAATTTTTTAAAAAATCAAAACAAAAAGATAGAAAATTGCTGCCCCCATAAACTCTCATTCTAGAATCATTTTAGGATATTTTCTCTGGTTGTACAGCTTGGCCCTTCTCTTTCATGCAGTAATTTTTCTATAAATGTTTAATGATTATTTTTAAAATAAATTGGCATTGAACATCAGTGGAAAAGGTAGAATTGGTTAACAAATCATAAAATAATTTGTTTATTCACAGAGAAAAAAATAAGAATGGTCTCCCTCTTCACACCATATATAAAATTAATTCCCTATGGTTCCAGGCCTTCAATATGAGACATAAAATATCAGCTCTATCAGAAGAAAATATAGCAGAGCATGTTTATTTCCCTGAGGAAAGAAAAGATTTCCTAAATAAGTGCCGGGAAGTATAAACATAAAAGTAAGAATTAATAATTTGATTACACGAAAATTATGACAGAACATAATTATAAGACATGTTTACATTTTACAGATTACAGTTTAGTACTTGGAATATACAAAGAATGTCTTTGAATCTATAAAAAATATATAAGCAACGTAATGGAGACACTGTCATTTCATAGCAGGGAACAAAGAAATAGCTAATAAACATATGAAAAAATTTTCAAATTCATTTATAATCGGGACATGAAAATTAAAGCACAATGAGTTATAAACTCACATACATTAGACAAAATAAAAAAGTCAGCAAGATTAAATGAGTGTATGGAGCAATGACATCTCTCATACACTGATGAAGGTTGTGTAAATCTGCATAACATTTTATACAAGAATCTGGCATTATCTAGAAAAAGTGAAGGTATGCACACCAGAATTAGAATTTCCATCCTAGAAATAACCTAGAAAAATGATGCACATTCAAGATGAGTGCACAAGTGCAAGAATGCGCATACCAGCAGCGTCTACGTTAGAACATAACTTGAACAGCCTCAGTGTGCATCAACAGTAGAGTGGACAGAGAAAAGATGGACCATTCACACAATGCGATACCATCAAGCAATAAAAAGGAAAGAGCTAGAGCTGTAAGGAGCCACTCCAACGTATCTGGGGAAACCAATTACTGAGCAATTAAAGAAAATCACAGAAAAAAATCATACAGCATGATTCCATTTGCATAATATTGAAAAACAAGCTAAATTAGGCATTATATTGTTTTGGGATATATTTCTATACAGAAGAGAAAGTGACTGATTAATGGTGAATGATTATAGAGACAGGAAAACATCATAGTTTTAAGTATGGACTCAGGAATTAAACTGCTCTGGTCCCAGCTCTGTCACTAATTCACATGTGACCTTGGTCAGTTGACCTACCTCTCTGTGCCTCAATTTCCTCATCTAAAATGTGGGATAATAATTGTACCTATCTCACAAGATTATATACAGACAGATCAGTTTGAATTGCTCTACATGTTCTTTCTTATTCAGACTAAATTCTAGATTACCTTTAGTGGGGATGGGGAGGCAGAGAGATGAATCTGAAAGGTGTCCACAGGGGCTCCAAACATATCCTTAAATCACCCACATAATGTGGTCAGTACCCTCCCAGAGACACTCCAGTTCATCCTTTAAACTGCACAAACAACTCTTCTATGTGTTCTATCTCTTATATGTTTAAAGTTAGGTTTTAGACTTTAAAACTATTTGCCCATTTCTTTCTCTTAAAAAGTGCAATATACCATTTAAATTGCAAACTCCAGAAAATGGATTATTTTATTATTTCTTCTATTTCCAAGAATTGGTATTCAAATATTACTTGTTGCTAAATTGACTTCATTTTAGACAACACTTGATACACACACACAAATTGGTTTTTAATCTGTGCATTTGATTACAGTGAAACTTCTAAGGAATAAACTTTTTACTCTGGGCAAGGGTTCATTTGTAAGACTGTAAAACTATTAATTTACTCCAAGAATTTAATAGTTTAGTAAAAGTGTCGCTGGAAGGGACTTTAGTTTAATTCATATTTAAGGAACTAAAGTATAATGAAATCAAGTTTTCAAAAATGGCTCAATTTACTTTACAACTCCTCCCAACACATTGTTAGGATCTCAGGAACTGTGTAAAAATTTCTCGCAGCTCAGCTCCGGTGGCTCAGGAAACAGAGGCAATCGACCTCTGTATTTGTGTCCCACCGTAAACCCACCCTCAGCCTTCTAAGACTGCATTAACTGAAGTCTGTCTGGATATTTCATATTTGAACCTTCCTTTTCATATTGACACTTCCATGGTAACCACTGCCTGGTTTAGCTTTTTTGTTCCTGGGATGCTGTATCTTGACCTCTTTGGATCCCATTCGCTGAAGCTTTCTTTCCAGGTTTGTGCAACCCTGAACTCAGCCCCAACCATGAAATCCCAGGACCAAGAGCCCAGGCCTGTCAAGAAGAGAGGTTTAGACATCAGTGACTCAGTCAATAATTATAGTTAATGAGCAACAAAGTTGAACCTAGGACCCATCTCAACTTTTGTTTCACTTGGTGCAATTGAGTAGATCTGTGTGTCGGTATATTTGCCTTAATCTGCAGAGTTTCCTCACTATTCTCTTCTTTAAATATTAACAAATTTCATCTGATGAACAGCACACCTTAGGGGCTAAATGTGAACTGGCATATCCCATTGGACTTTGTGACAATTGGTCCTGTCGACTCTCTTAGCTCATCCACTAATACTCTCCTCCAGCCAGGCTGTTCAAACACACTGGCTCCTATTTTCCTCAAAAACTATTAGTGTGGTTCCACGTCAGGGGCTTTGCACTTACTGCCTCTCTGCTTGGAATTCTGTTCCTCGATGTCCAGATGGCTCTCTCCACTGCCTCCTTCAGAGTTGCACGCGCTTACACAGCACCTTATTGGTGAGGCATAATCTCATTATTCCACAAGGTAGCCACTTCTTTCTCTCCTGACACTTCCAATCTTCCTTCCCTGCTACATTTTTTTCTCCATAAACTTTTCACCATCTGACAGAGTATGTATTTTAACTGTTTGTTGATTATATTTCTTCATCACCAGAAACATATGTTCCATGAGGTCAGGGTTTTTATCTGCTTTCTTATTACTGCATACCCACTGCTGAGAACATGGGAATTGCTCAATGAATATTTGGTGGAAGGGCAGAATAAAGGAAGGGGTAAAACAGCAAGTGAAAGTCAGCATAGCTTCATAACCCCTGACATCAGCACCGTAAACTGCCGGCCGTATTACACTGATGATCAGCCAGGCTGTTCCCTTTCACACCGGTCACATACTGTCTTGTTAAATCTCTGAAATATCATAAATTATTTCATTAATTGACCTTGCCAAATGGAAGAAGAACAGAAGTAAAGATGAAGTGTGAAAAATAGCTTGTTTATTTTTTTAGGTATCTTCATTCCTTTTGTCTCTTTGCATTTCTTTCTTCCTTCTTGTTTCTCCTTCTCCTTTTCAACTGTGGGCCCTCTCCTCCTTTTACTCCTTTCCCCATTATTTGGCTAAATGCATCTGGGGCACCAGACCACAGTGAAGGGCAGAGACTATTGAGGGTCAGTGAGGCACACAATGATACAGTTGATCTGCCTTGAAGAGAGTCTAAGGAGGAAGAGGCCTTATGCTGAAAAGGGATAGGGTATTCTGCAAATCGGCTGTGTCCAATAAGCATTTGATTTAAACTAAACAAGATATTGTGTATTATATTGCTATCAGTTGCTTAGAAACACCTGCTGAGGAGGAAGCATTGTAATGAATTATTAAAAAACTGAGAGTGTTCTTCAATTAGCTTTTCTTTCTTTTTTTTGTTAGGATTACTATTTTCCTTTCTGAAAAGTATTTAAGAGTAAACTAGAAAAAGTGAATAAGATTCAGTGTGTAAAGAAAACTTTTAAACCTTTTAACATTGGGCAGATTGCCTGTCAATTTGCACATTGAACATGACGTTTATCATGGAATCAGAAATGATATTTTGGGATATCATTTGTTGATCCTCCTGCCTCCAATGAGGCACACACTAATTGATCCCTGATCATTTTGCAGCTCGAATCCCACACTGCATAAACCTCGTGGTGCATAAATCCACATGGCATGTATCCAGAATCCCTTGAAATGAAGCAAAGAGGAATATATAATGAGTTGTTAGTCACGTCCTTAACTTTAAATTAGAACTTCTAGCCTGAAATGACAAGGGTGAGCAGGGAGTAAATACCCACAAACTGTTGTGGAAGACTTTAGATGCAAGTGCAGACCAGAGTCAGGAGCAACTCCTGGTGACAGGCAAGAAGGAGTCTGTATTCAGCATCTATTCTTGACTAGAGGTTGGGGAAATATAAATGCTAAACAAATAATTCTCTATCTCTTTCTTTAAAACTTCCTTTAAAATGTTATATAACATTTCACCTGAATCCATTACTCTGCCTCAGATTTCATGAACTCCCTGAAATTCTATGTAAAATTTCGTGTGAACGTATGCATGTAAATTTTTCTGGAGTGTGGGTTTATAGTAACCTTAGACAATGTTTTTTGCCGTCTGTGACCCCCCAAAAGATAAAGAACCACTCCTCTAAAACCTTTTGGCAATTTGAAAAACAATGTGAGAGAAGTGTCCGGCTTTCTGTTAGCTGTGGTATTTTTATTTGACAGGAGTCCAAAGGGCTGCCTGAGTGAAGGTTCTCTGGTTACAAGAAACAGAAGCCCAGTGACCCAGCTGAAGCGTTCAATGATGCCTATTAATCAGAGCTCTGATTGGCAAACAACAGAAAGCGAATCCAGTTGTTTTAAACAGAAACTTAATTTATTGGTTGAATATCATGGAGTTCCTAGAACTGACTGGAAGATTAAGGAGCCAAGTTTAAAAATATGGGCAGCAACTGGGGCAGGCCATCAGAGGAAAGTCAAAATCCAGACACGAGAAGAGTGCGGTGAGGAACTGGTTTCCAGTGCAGAGCCCTGCACGGTGTGGCGATGCTTCCAGAACACTGGGCGCCACCACCTCTGCAGACGTGTGGAAGAAATGAAAATGGTCCCAATTGTTAATCACTTAGTTCTTTGCAAAATCAACCTTTATATTATTTTGTTCATTGATGTAAATGGAAATGTTGCTCATCAATATTCTGCACAATATCTTCTTGCATACTTGAAAATTGGTTGATAGTTAAGGCTGTGCTTCGAACCTGAGACTAATATTTTTTCATGCAATTTGAATTTCCAGATAATGCAGACAATAAATATTTATGCTTTTAAGGGGACAACAATAGTAGTCCAAACCATGCCATTTCCAAACTATCTATATTTCACATAAATAAATTTTTATTCCCCAAATTAGAGAAAAAAATCCATTATATAAATAAATGAAACACTAGTCATCATTTATATTCAACTCTGAGACCATTCTCTACTTAGAGCTAAGAGAGACAAACAAATCAAACTCAAATCACATTATGGAGAACAAAGTTCAGTTAAAGATTTAAGTAAGAAAAAGGAATGTAACAAGACAAAAAGTATAGTTCAGATAAAAAATGTACCTATTAAAATACGATAACAACTCTATAACTAGATAAGCCAGTTGAGTATAATATTGAACATGATCATCTTAATATCTCACATAATATCATCCTGGTTCATTACATTGATGATCTTATAGTAATTGGGCCTGGTTGGTAGCAAGTTTCAAGTAATGTAGATCTTTGTTACTCAAAGAGTGACCCATGGACCAGCAGCATCAACACTGCTTGCAAATTTTTAGGAATGCAGAATCTCAGGCCCCACCTCAAACTTACTGAATTAGATTTTGTATTTTATCAAAATTCTCAGTTGATTCACATGTACATTTAAATATGAGAAGCATTGCTCTAGTTCTCAGTTACTGGTTTTTTTTAGGATGGTGGATTTTGCTAGGAAAGACTAAAGATTAAGAAAAATCGCCTGGAAGTATTTTAAAAATCCCCACACCGGCCAGATTCTTGGAGTGGGATAGGCATAGGTGGTCCAGTATGAATGCTCTTTAAAAAACTACCCAAATACATGCCTTAACCCACCCTTTCTGGTTTGAGAATGTCTCACTTAGAAATATTCACCCCTTAATAATCATTTCTAGGTCTCTGCTCTATCATGCTAGTTAAGAGCACAAGTCAACTACTGGATATTACTAGTCGTATGACTCTGATCAATTTATTTAGTTACTCTTTCACTCATTTGCTTCATCTGTCAAGTGGGGATAATAATAGTATCTATCTAATAACATTTTGAGAGGATTAAATGAATGAGTTGTGGTAAAATATGCATCAGTGAGAAAGCCTATGACGACGCTAGTGGTGGCAGTGGGGGTGATAATCCTCCCTAGCTCAGAAGATTCCTAGCTGTATCTTGATTTGGAATGCCAAATAATTAGATAATTTAGAATATGAATTCTAGATTTCAATTACAAAAATACAATTGTTTTAACAATGTGATTTATCTCAAATCATCATATCATGCACATCTCTCCATTTGTTAAAGAAATTGTGCTCAATCATATAAGGGTTTTTGCATAAAGATTATTTACAAAGAAGCTATTTATGAATTAAGATGATGGCTTGTTAATGGCCCCTGATTACCACTTCCCAAAGTTTCCGATGAAAATATTCATGACAATATGTAAAGAAAGGCAGATTACAACCACATGTAAACTAGGGCTTTTGGTCATTGTTCCGTCAGAAGGTATGAGAATTTCCCATTACCAAGGTGGAGCTAGAGTCCAGTGACAAATACTGGGGCTGGTTAGAAAGAGGTAAGAGGTCTCCATCTACCTTAACAGTATGCTCCCCAGCTCAGAGACATGAGCCTTCACTAACCGTAGAAAGCTCTCCCCATGTCCTGCCCTCCCAAGGCTGTTTATTTCCTTCCCTTAATTGTCCATTAGTGTAGCATTTTCTCGGTTTTTGTGAAAACCACACTTCCCATCAGGGATAGAAGTGGACTAGCAGGGTGTCCTGAAATGCTGACATTTCAATCCTGAAGTCAGAAGGAACGGATAAAGAAGAACTTACGGGAGCTGTGCTTTTCTTCCTCTGCTCTCTGAGAATGTACAAGTTGCAGTATGCTTCAAATAACTCTGACTAACTTCTCTTATATATATTCATGTAACTAAGAAGTGGGAGCATACGTATTTGTATCTGTCCTTCAGAACTGCATAAAGTAAATGACAGACACTAAGAATTTGGCTGGGGCTGTGACAATCATGCTGTCCTTCCATGTGTGGCCTGAGCTGAGGGTTGAAATAGCAGTCAGGCGGACAGTGACTGGGGCAGAGGAGGGTTTACCATGCAGTTGGTTGGCAAACACCAGGCCCAATTCACTGTCAAGACAAGTGGCAGAGAAACAAATAATAAAACAACCAAACGGCAAAATCAAAAACAACTTTTGGAATTGTAAAAACATCCTACAGCATAAATGGAAAGAATAGTTCAGAAGAAAAACATACTTTTAGTAAAAAATAAAATGGAAAATTTTAATCCAAAAATATAATTAAATTTTAAAGAGATTTTTGTTCAAAAACAGCAAGAAAACATTGACTCTGTTGACATGAAAGATGAAAAAAATGATAATCCAACTGAAAGAGATGTAAAGGGACCTAGCTGATGGGTGTCACATAGAAAAAGGGGAGCTGGCTGACCCGCCAGGGACACTTGGGCCAGAGCCTCCAGAAGTGTTGACTTACTAGTACGTCATGCGAGAGAAACGGCCAGCAGGGAGTAGGCCCTCAATAAATATTAGTTAAAGCTGTTATAAAAGAGGGGGGATGAGGGGCCAGCCCGGTGGCGCAAGCGGTTAAGTGCACACGTTCCGCTGTGGCGGCCCGGGGTTCGCCGGTTCGGATCCCGGGGGTGCACCGACGCACCGCTTGTTAAACCATGCTGTGGCGGCGTCCCATATAAAGTGGAGGAAGATGGGCATGGATGTTAGCCCAGGGCCAGTCTTCCTCAGCAAAAAAAGAGGAGGATTGGCATTGGATGTTAGCTCAGGGCTGGTCCTCCTCACAAAAAAATAAAAAAATAAAAAAATTAAAAAAAGAGGGGGGATGGTGCAGAGATACACAGAAAGGGAAAACTCGAAGGAAACTAAACAGAAAAAATGTGATTAAATGGTGCACTTTTTGGAGTAGAAAGCAGAATTTACAATGAAAAAATTGGATCAATGATATGGAGAATAAATTAATAGAAATTTCCCCCATTTTATAGACAAAAAGAATAGAGCTATGTCTTTTATATTGCTAAAAGATACAAACCACACTCAAAATAATTCTATGCATTAAATAAAATAAGTGAACTGTATATAATTGAAACTTAGAAGTATAGGTAGAAGTTAGATACACCTATTTATGGTTGGTGACTTCCAAAGTGCTTTCATAAGTTAAATTTGGAATTTCGTAAGTTAAAATTATGTTCACATAGGAGCCGGCCAGGTGGCACAGCCATTAAGTGCACACGCTCTGCTTCAGCAGCCTGGGGCCACAGGTTTGGATCCTGGTCGTGCACCAATGCACCGCTTGTCAGGCCATGCTGTGGTGGCATCTCATATAAAGTGAGGAAGATGGGCACAGATATTAGCCCAGGGCCAGTCTTCCTCAGCAAAAAAGAGGAGGATTGGCATTGGATGTTAGCTCAGGGCTAATCTTCCTCACCAAAAAAAAAAAAAAAATTATGTTCACATACTCATATGTACTTTAAACATTTTGCACAATAAAAGTGTGACTTTTTTTAGAAAACATTTGTTTGTAAGATTTTTGTTACACATTTTCAAACATGAAGTTCTAAATGTACCAGCAGCACTATGAGCCTGCAGTCTGTCTCACGTTAAAGGTCCCTGTGTCTGGGCGAGAGTCGTTGACTGAAGTGGAGATGCTCACTTGCCCGAAGAACAGACCAGCTTGTCTCCCAGATCAGACCTCCTATAGACCATGATCATGGCAACTCTTTCTCTGAGATATTCTGGAAGAGTTTTGCTTTAAAAAATTCCATCCCTGCGTGATTGTGACACTCTTTGCACAATGTATACATACATTGAAGCATCATGTTGTACGTCTTAAATATATACAATTTTTATTTGTCGATTACATCTCAATAAAGCTGGCAAAAATTAAAAAGCAGGAAAAACATGCTGTTAAAAGTACTAAAATATAAAGCTTTTTACTTTCTTCTGCAGTCTCTCTCAACCTGTTATAGTGTCTTTTTTAATAAACTTTACGTTTTAGAACAACAACAAAAAATTCCATTTGTCAGTCTCTTTATTGAAAATATATCCAGTGAAGATTCTGATTTGGAGTTTAAAAATATGATCATCTTTCACACCTTCCCAGGTAACCATTGACATTTACTTTTGTCACAACGGGGACACTAAATAAAACAGCTTGAAGGATGTAGTAAAACCCATCACTATGTTGGGGAGAGGTGAAGGGAAGGGTGTTAGAGTTTCCCATAAAATATAGGATGCCCAGTAAATTGAAATTTCAGATAAACTAAATATTTTTAGTATAATTATGCCCCATGCAATATTTGGGAAATATAATAAAAAATTGGTTGTTTTCCTGAGATTCAACTGTAACCAGAATCTTGTATGTTTATTTGCTAAATCTAGTAAACCTAAGGCTTGCTACCCTACTGAAGTCAAGAAGTGTTATTTCTGGGGGCCAGATCCATGGCGTAGTGGTTAAGTGCGCGCGCTCTGCTGCTGGCGGCCTGGGTTCGGATCCCAGGCACACACTGATGCACCGCTTGTCAGGCCATGCTGTGGCGGTGTTCCATATAACACGGAGGAAGATGGGCATGGATGTTAGCCCAGGGCCAGTCTTCCTCAGCAAAAAGAAGAGGATTGGCATGGATGTTAGCTCAGGGCTGATCTTCCTCACAAAAAAAAAAAAAAAAGAAGTGTTATTTCTGCATTTATTCATTAACATGAGCACTTCAAAAGTATATAGCACTGTGTAAAATGGTAGAGGAAGGATCAAATGCTATAATGTTGTTTGTCAAACTGTGATTTCAAATCAAATCCAAATTTGTGTTCAATATATTACAAGAAATCTTCAATGTCTATTGGGTCCCATATTATACATGCCAAATATGACATACCATAAAGCAAAATTTTAAAAGATACTTTAAGGATATGCTATTCAGGTTATATATTCATAGGACACACTGATGCAGCTATACACGCCAGGATGTGAATGAACTGCTCCAACACAACAGGAAATAAAAAGGCTTCTGGAGAAATGGACTATATTTAGGAGAAACACCACTTATATTTCAAGTCAAACTGTTAATTTGTAACAATATTGGCTCTGCTAACAAACTAATAACTTATAGATTCATAAATATAGATTTGTTTGAAAAACAAAACATACTGTTGGTTTTATTTTTGAAATTCTATGTGAAACATATAATCTCTTACTCAAGATTTATAACAATTCAATGATATTCAGGTAGGAGGCCTCTGATCTATATAAAATAAAAGTTGATTTTATGTCAATATTTGAAAGAAAAGTTGACAAATACCCCAGATCAACTAAGAATCAGTTTCTAGACTAGAGAAAAATATAAATCATATCCCCCTTTACTTTTAAAATATCACAGATATTATTAGCATTTTTAATAATAACGAACACAACCTCAAATACTTTACACATACTTTGTAATCTGCGCTTCGCGGTCCTCGTTAACCTTTGAGACAGGAACTCCCACAGTTCTCCTTCCATGGATGAGGTGCTGAGGCTGAGTGAACTGAATAACATGTTCGCAATCAGTGAGGAGCAGAAACCCAGTTTGTCCATAAAAAAAGAATTTAACCAATCACATTTTATAGTAAAGTTATCCTAATATCTACGAAGTCTAAAAATATTTAATTCATCTTTAATATCAGTACCTCTCCAACCTCTCCTAACCCTGCCACAAAGTTCATCTTCCTAATCCCTCTTACTCTGTAAGTTTCTCTCTCTTTGTGTGTGTGTGTGTGTGTGTCTGTGTGTCTGTGGGGGTGGGGCACATGCATGACAGAGTGAAAGAAAAACAGAAAAACAAAGACAGAGAGCGAGGAAGAGAGAACAAGAGAGACAGAGAAGGGATTTACTGGCAAGTAAGACAGGAGGGACTATCGTAACATCGTTCCTTTGATTTCTCAGTTCTGAAGTCCTCACTTTCATCCCTGAGAGCTAGGATAGGGCAGAGGAAATTAGAGTGATGGAAAGTGCTGGAAGGGGAGTGGTGAGCTGAAGATCAAATGCTAAGGAAGGGGATAGTGGATAGCAAGGAAGGAGGTGAGCAAAATAGGCACAGAGACAGGTCCCAGTGAGTGAGGACACACACCGGAGTGTGACACCATGCAGGGTCAGGGTTAACATGGTGAACGACACAGGCGAGGGGGGAGACCCGCCTCGGTGAACTAACAGCTGTTCATAACGACGGTCTGCAGACTGCAGTACTTTTAAAGATTAAGTGATCTTCAAAATGACATTCCATGTCATTTTTAAGGATGAGTGGTAAAGGGGAATATTTAATTCAGATCTCTCTCCTTCTCTCTCTCTTTCTCTTTCTTACTTCCATTCCTCTATTCTTAATGTGGAATGGAGTTTAAAATCCAGTCTCACACCAGTTCTTTCTAAAAGGTATAAACAACATGAAGACCTCAGTCTAAGAGGTGACCTGTGGGTAGACCTGCTCCTCATCTGGCTTTTCCTGCCACTTGGTGGTCAGTAGGAGTCATGAGTCTGCCTAGGGGCAGTGTCAGGTCAGGCAGGTCAGTGAGTGTGGGAAGGTGTTCCAAATTCACTCAAGAAGATTTCATTGTGATTCCTTTTTTCACTTTTTTTTTGTGAGGAAGATCGGCCCTGAGCTAACACCTGCTACTCCTCCTCTTTTTTGCTGAGGAAGGCTGGCCCTGGTCTAAAGTCTGTGCCCATCTTCCTCCACTTTATATGGGACACCACCTCAGCAGGGGTCGATAAGCAGTGCGTAGGTCAGCCAGGGATCCGAACCCGTGAACCCCAGGTGGCCAAAGCCCAGCACGCGAACTTAACCACTACACCACCAGGCCGACCCCTCATTGTAATTCCTTTTTATATTTTGTAGGCAAAGAGCTTTCATTGTTTTACACTCAAGGTTTGTTGAATATACTTTTTAAAACAAAGTTTCATGTTATAAGCATCTTATGTATTAAATGGAATATAATTTAAATGAAATTTGGGCTTGACTTTTGTTTGCTTCTTTATTTTTGTATTCTGACTGTAAAACTGTATTTTGAAAGAGCTGAACATGAAGTAAATGCATCCTCATCTGCTAGCATATAAACTTGTGAAGCTGCACATTGGGGGTTGTAGTGGGGGGCTGTGAGGTCAGTGAGCTGAGCAGTATTTGAGCCAAAGTTCAGTAACTGGGGTCCAGAGTGATTTTCTACGTGATGATGGCATTTGGAGGTCCTTGCCTTCTAAAGCATGTTGTGGAAAATGACTCTTTATTGTAGTCCCAACACCATGCTCACCTCCAATGCCAAGTGTTACTCAGTTTCCTCCATTTAGAAGGCTCTCTTTCTTTTCAATTTCTATCCATTCTACAAGGCTTGGTTTAAAAATGCCAGCTGTCTTTATTTCCTCTCATTCTCATCTCTCTCCTTTTACGTCTACACTTAGCTTGCCTTTAGTATTTGTGTCATGTCTGTATTTTCTACTTGGTCACGTGTGTAAACCTAGTTCTCTCCCCAAAATTCTTACATCAGTGATGTTGACAATATCCTTTTATTTCTTTCATATCAACTCTTTACTCAGTGTAGCTACTTAAATACTACTAGGACAACCTGCGCTAATTTGCAGCTAATTGTGCAGTAACTGGTGGTATGGATTTGGAAACTTTTACAGCAATCTGACATTACCACAATATTTTTGTTACATTTTGCAAAAAGTAATGAGCCTTCATTACAGGTAGTTTGGGAAGCACCACTGAAGACAAAAAAGATGGTACTTTGTAAATGTTTATTCAATTATCTTGAAGGTAATAAGTAAACTAGATATTCTATAATGTGGTGTCCTTCACACAAGAAAAGGCAATAATTAAATAACAATAATTCAGATCCATGGTAAAATTGAAGAAAATGAATGTTCTGAGACTGGCTAATTCTTTCACAAAATGTTGACTAAGATAAGCACTTCACTGTTAATCAATAAGTATACTTTTGTAAAATCTGAAGAAAAACATATTTGAAAATCTTATCCCTACCTCAAAACTCCTTTTTCTGGTGGCCCCTCTGTCTAAAGGTTAACATGCTTCATTTCTCAACCTTTTGAAATTCTAGCCACCTTTAAAAGTCCAAATGTTCCATCCTGCAGATCGTTTATAAAAATAGTTTCTTCTCTTCTTTTATTGTATTATTATATTATGCCGTAATTTATGGTAATTTGTGAATATGTCATATTTCCCTTGAGTTTCTTAAGGTCAAGATAATTTATTATAATTTTGTGTATTCCTTAATGCCTTGCCCAGAATAGGTGCTCTGTAAATGTTTGCTAAATTAATACCATTGAATAAAGCAAAACTATATCATTTATGCTACCAATAATGACTGGCTTTACATTAGCAGGGCAGGGATTCTGAGACATTTGTCTAACACACTCTTTCAAAATGACTCGCCAGCGTTAGAACTAGAGACCATGGAAAAGGTACTGGGTGAAGTCATCGGATGACCTTGGCTTTGCTCAGGCATACTCTAACCAAATGGATGCAGATCAGAGAGTCTCAGAGTTGGAAGGGGCCACAGACGTCATCTAGACTAATAGTCAAACCAGGAAAAATATTCCAAGGAATACTTGGAAGATGTACTGAGCTGTTGAAAGTTAAGAGAACTAAGAATCTTAATGGTAGTTGCTGAAGAAAAATGCCACCTCACACAAGAACACTCCTAACCACTACTGCAAAAACAATACTTTTGACAAAAGTAGATTCATAAGTTTGTATACATTTTCAAATGTTTAAAAGTGTCACAAGCTTGATATGAGGTCCTAAATGTTTCTGTTAGAACTTCAACATCTTTTAGTTTGAATCTTAAATGTATTCCCTAAGTGAGTGACTTGAAGGAGACTTTCTCTTGCCTGCCTTCTCCCTGCTCTCCCTCAACTGAGGACGAGAACCCCGCCATCTACAACGGCACAGCAGACCCCTGGCCGCAGTGCCTGGGTGACGTGACTATGGACTACAGCACTTTAGGGTCGGTCCCCAGATGTCTTCCTGTGAGTCTTTGCTTTCACACGAAGCTTCTGAGAAAGCAGAAAGAAAAAATGCAGGAAGAAATACATTGCCCTTCCAGAACATAGCCCTGCTGTGCAGAGGTGCATACAGCTGTGGATGGAGTTCCATATTTTAAATGAATTTTCCACATGGTTTATATGACCTAATTTAACAGACTGTTTTTGGACTCCCTGTTTCTAATTTATGTCTATATTTTTGTATTCACTTAAATTTAAGGGAATACTTATGTTGGCATTGAGAGATATGTCTTTATTTCATTTTTTCTCTTGTGTTCTCTGATTGCTGTCACAAATGACACTGATATTGCACAGTGATGTGAAGCTGGACATACTCTGCACTCGGCGAAAGAATTTTCCATGTTTAGCTCAGCAGCCCATTCAATGATCTAAAATTTGATAAAGAGAAAAATAGAAACACATGTCACACAATAGTCAAGGTACTTAAAAGTGAAAGCAGAAAAATCTTGATTGATTCATGCCTGGCAAGGTGACATTACACATATAATTTATAATATTCCTCTGTAATCTCTGTTTATAGAGTCTATCTATGTAACCATCTCAATTACTTAAAGTATTATGTTCAATTGCAAGTGACAGGAAACTCTCAAAATAACAATGAATTAAACAAGTTAGTATATTTCTTGCTCACATAAAACTAGACAGGAAGTTGACCACCCAGGTTTGGTGTGGCAGCTCCACGTCATGAGTCATCAGGTGCCCATCCTCCTCTCACTCCACCCAGGACATGGCTCATGTACTCATGGTCAAATACGGCTGCTGGAGCTTTGGGAAACACAACCACCAACTCCAGGACATCGCAGACAGACAACAATTCTGCCCACATCTCACTTTCCAAAATTTAGTTCCATGGCCACATTGAGCTGCAAGAGAGGCTGAGACATGTGTCTTTATTTGGGTGATAGTGTTAGCTAAAAATGTGGGTTCTAGTCACTAAGAAAAAAGGGAGAATAAGTTTTAGAAAGAAACTAGGAATCTTTGACCCACATAAACCCCTTCTGTAATAGAAATGATTCCCTTTAAAGTAGTTCTTATATACTAATGAGAAAAAACTTGGAGGATCCAACAGAAGAGTGGGCAAAGAATATGTATAGGTATTTCAAGGTAGGGAAAATACCAGTGGATTAAAAAATATGTGAAGAGAAGCTCAACAAAATTTGTGATCAGATAAACGACAAAACAACACTTGACAGACATTTATTGATAAATATTAGAAATTTGAATCATACCAAATGTTACTGAAAATGTGGGTAGACAGGCATGTTCATGTTTTATCTAAAGGATGGAGACTAATTTTGAGATCATTTTCTTAGTATTTTTTTTTTTTTTGGTGAGGAAGATTCACACTGAGCTAACATGTCTTGCTGATCTTCCTTTTTTTTTTTGTTTGCTAGAGGAAGACTGTCTCTGAGCTAACATCTGTGCAAATCTTCCTCTATATTTTGTATGTGGGACACTGCCACAGCATGGCTTGATGAGCAGTGTGTAGGTCCGCACCCAGGATCCAAACCTGCGAACTCTGCCACCGAAGCAGAGCACGCAAATTTAACTACTACTAGCCCCTCTTAGCACTTTTTAAAAATAATTATGCATATACTTTATGTTCCAACCATCACATCCTGGGTATATTCCCCAGAAAAATAGGCACAGACATCTGTAAGAGCACATTTTCAAGGCTCTTATTTGCAGCATTTTTGTACTGCAAATTGTACTGAATTTAGATGCCTATTAGTTGGAGATTCTATGATAAAATGTGATACAGGGGCCAGCCCAGTGGTGTAGTGGCTAAATTCACGCACTCCAGTTTGGCAGCCCAGGGTTCATGGGTTGGGATCCCAGCTGTGGACCTACACACCACTCATCAAGCCATGCTGTGGTGGCATCCCATATACAAAATAGAGGGAGATTAGCATGGATGTTAGCTCAGGGACAATCTTCCTCAGGCAAAAATAAAAGAGGGAGATTGGCAACAGATGTTAGCTCAGGGCCAGTCTTCCTCATCCCCCCCCAAAAAAAAGAGTGATGTATCTTCTGTAAATAATTACATGATGTAATATGATTATATGAAAACATATTCTATATGAAATATATATGTGTGTATGCAATACACAAAGCACTATAGGTAGATCTTAAAAATGGTATTGAGTGAATATATTAAATATATTTTAAGAAGTGGATGGCTGTCTATACAGAATTACTTATGTATATTTAAAATATATGCACGCAAACACAGCATTATATGTTTTTAGAGACACATACATCTCCAAGGACATATATCAGCCACATTAGAGTAAAACCTTCTGTGGGAAAATTAGAAAATTCAAGTGAGGATAAAAATGAAGGAAAATAAATAAATAAAATAGAGAAAAAGGAGTAGGAAGTTGCAGGGATCAATGATGACCTGAGGAGAAGACTAACTCAGCTCAGTGCACTATTTCTCACACCCTACAATTAACCTACAGCAGCACAAAGAGCAAAACAGATTGATTAGAGAGGTATAAGGTGGGATCAAATAAGAATGTATTGCTGAGAAAATAAATGTCAGAATAAGAAAGACAAGGAGTTTGAATACTATATACTTGACATCTAACTGAATTTAGGATTCTTAGTTTGGGTGAATGGAAAAAGCGCATTGATTTTGGACACATAGATTTTATGGAAAAGTTAATAAGGTCAGTTTAGACAGGGTGAGGTTGAGGTGTCAATAGCAGTAAACATGTGGACATGCCAAGTAGATGGTTGAATTTTAGGGTCTGGTGATGAGGAAGGGAGGGAAGTTCTGAAGACATACATTGGAGAGTTATCATTATGGAGGTGATGAGACCACTTAAAAAGGGCATAGAAGTTCATGAGAGAAATGGGTCAGAAACGCAACCTCAACAGGCACAAAAAAATTAAGGGATAAGCAGAGATGAAGGAGATAGCAAATAAAACAAAGAGGCAGCAAAAATAATTGTTGAAGAAGAAACAGGATGATGGGGAACTCTTAGGTACAGTGATTTGAGGTAATCATAGTGTCAGTTTGTAAGAGCTAAAGGAAGAAAGCATTCCAAGGAATACTGTGGACACTCGTGGAGTCACCAAGAAACAGAGGATTGAAAAGAGTTCTTTGGAGTAGTCGGTACGACTGATTCGGTATTAAATAACTCAACATATCCTGAAGCAGCTAGACTTTCTGCAGGCTGCAGACCTGCACAATGACTCTTCAATTGTTCACCAAAAATTTTGTTTCATTTAAAACGGTTTCAACTGCAAATAACAGAAAATTCAAGTAAAAGAGTTTAAAAAGTAAAGATATTTATAATATCACATAATATGAATGCTGGAAGTAAAAGGTTGGTTAATTCAGTGACTCTACATCATTAAGGACTTAAGCACTTATTTTTATTTTTCTGAGGAAGATTTGCTCTGAGCTACCATCTTTTGCCAACCTTCCTCTTTTTTTGCTTGAGGATGATTTGCCCTGAGCTAACATCTGTGCCATTCCTCCTCTATTTTGTATGTGGGTTGCCACCACAGCATGGCTGATGAAGGATGTAGGTCCACACCTGGGATCCAAACCCACCAACCTGGGCTGCCAAAGTGGCATGTGCCAAACTTAACCACTATGCCACAGGGCTGGCCCCAGGACTCAAAGTACCTTTAACCTTCTGCCCTGCTATTCTTTACATGTTGACTTGTTATCTGAGGCTGTCTCCACCCCAGTTCTGAGGTGGTACAGCAGTTGCATCATCACATGCAGAGAAAAAAATAAAGTCAGAGGAAGAAAAGGGAGTATCTCTTCGTATACGTATTTTTCATCATTAAGGAAAATTTCTCTCAGAAGTCCTCAGCTAATTTATCTTACATATCATTGCCCAAATTATATCACATGGTCATGCTTAACTCAACCACTGGGAAGAAGAATGAGATGGCTATGCTTGCTTTAGAGTAATTATGATCCATTGAAAGCCCCCTCCTCTGGGCTAGACCCTCCTAGTGTGAAGGACATGGCCATGACCACTTAGTACAGGGAAATCCAATTTGGGTTTCCATTGGTGCCATAATATAGTGAGAATGTCCATGGGTATAAAACCAACAGTGCCTTCCACATAGACAGTGTCGGAGATATATGGAGCCTGCTTCTTTCCAACCTTCTTTATAACAGTGTCTTAATCATCAGAACAAGTAGAGTATCTATAAAACAAGCAAAGAAAGCATTCCACAAAACATTTTAGCCTGTGAAAACTGACCTTGCCAACACCATCTTACATGTTTGCAGCATATAAACACTAGAATTTAAAGGGAACAACGTGATTAGTTTTGTACCACAGAACCTCTTGGAAAAACTAGCATATCCTTAAATATTTCAATGATTTAGTTACATTCAAAAAGGCAATAAGTCCTCGAGATCAAATGCACAGCATTGTGAATATAGATAACAATACTGTATTATATACTTCCAGGTTGCTGAAAGACTAGATCTTAAAATGTTCTCACCACAAAATAAAAGATAATTATGTGATATGAGGAAGATATTGGCTATTGCTATGATAGTAATCATACTGCAATATATAAATATACCAAATAAACATGTACACATTAAACTTACACAATGTTATATGTCAATTATATCTCAATTTTTTTAAAAGGCCAATAGTGTAAATTATCTGCCCTCTCTAGCTGCGTTTCATAGTAGACTTAATAGGAAGAGATATGATGAGTGAAATAAATGCTTTAATCAAAACATCAAATAGTTGGATGTGGTTGACCAGGATCCACTCGGTCTGGAGGACCAAGGAAACAGGGCCAGTCGCCAGAAGGGGACTCACTGAACACAGATGCCGCTCTCTTCTTGTCCACATCCTGGCCTCTTGTCCATCTCTGCCCATCCTGATATCTCAGGCCTGACCAACTTTCCCCCGTCTAAAACACTCCCCAAAGACACAGTTAAAGATTTAGACAATTGTAGAGCATTTTGTGGAGAATAACGTTATAAACCGAGAAACATCTAAATGGAAGATGTAAGCTGAACATGGTACCAAAACCATTTTTACCCACATGTGCCTAATCAGCAAATGTGGAAACGTGAGTTGAACAGCAGTCCATGTTTATAATATTGGGTAGAAAATAAAACTACTTTAATTATGCTTTTGTCTCAAGTTATAGAGTGATAAGCTCTCTATAGCTTATAACTATATAAGACTAACCTGAAACCTGAGAAATCAAATAACCACAGGAGACAGTGTGCTTAAGATAATATTGTGAGGTTCCTTAGTTTAGGAGAGTATCTGACATGAGGATTCTTTATAGATAGATTGCCAGAGACTCAGTGGCATATGCTAAAATTGTATTTTTTCTTCAGCTGAAATTCAAATTTAATGGAAGACCGGTATCTTGCTAAATCTAGCAACTCTATTTATACAGGAGAAAAGCTTACATTAGAGTGGCCTTCATACAGGAAACTTCTGGAAAGCGTTCATCAAGTAGTGACTACTACTTGGTAAATAAATACAGGTATAAATATAAACTGAATTAATTTATTGCATTTAGCAATATTTGACTAGTACCTCAAATTAAATTGAGTTTATTTTTGTTCTCTTAAATCCTATCATTTTGAGGTAAGGTGAAATCATGGATTCTGGATGATTCATAGTTTGCGATGCAGTGATAGCACTTAAGAGTTTGGTCCTCAGCTGGCGAGAAGTGGTTGGAGATATGTGTGCTGCTGAAGCAAGCACAAAGTGGTTGGAGGTAGCAGTCAGCTTAGGATGTGAATCAGAGTTATAGACATTTCATTTGAAACGCCCAGCACCTGTTTACGGTCGTGTTCTAGATTTGTATTTCTCAAACTTGGCTGTGCATCAGACTTGCCCAGGAGTGCTTTTTAACAATACCATTTTCCAGGCACTGCCCTACAGAATCAGAAAGTCAGAGTGGGTATTGAAGAACGGCACTCTGGAAGATTTCTAATGGCTTATTTCCAAAGTCCTCATTGACAAATGCATTGCATACCATGCTGTAACTTTACACTGTGAGGTCTTTCATCTCGTGTATGGATGTTCTGCTGTAGCTGCTAAAGTGCTGAGGTTTTAGAAATGCTGTATTGTCCTTTTCCTTTGGTCATCACCTTCAGTGAAAACTGGCATCTGTCTGTTGTATTTATTGTCCTAGTGGTTGGTTTTCCCTGTGATATGCTTCAAATATGTAAGTGCCGACTACGTGTCAGCTGGCTGGAATGCGAAGAATATAGTAGGTAAGAGAGCCTCCCATTTGAGTAGCTAAAAGACTTGCATGTTTGGGAGATGGGATAAGAAAATTTCACAAATAATTATAATATGAGCTAGAATAAAAAAGTAGTATGGGATAAATATAACTCTAATTCAATGGGACTCAAAAAGGAGGAAATTATATCAAGTTATGTGATGACAAATGATATTTGAGACAAGCCTTCAAGAGAGATAGGACTTAGGAATGGAAATGTGGAGAAATCATTATTACATGATAAGCAGTTTTATTTAAAGATTCTCAACACAACACATTGTCAAGAGAAAAAGGAGCAGGAGGACAAAGTGCTTGATATATGCTTGATGATAGTATGCTCTGGTACTCGTGTGGGCGGCTTATTCTCCAGGACGAGGGAAGTTAAAACTGAGAGTCAATGCATTATTTGGATTAGACACAGACATCCGCCTGTCTGCTTGCTTGCTTGGTCCAGTGTCTTTTTCTTTTTTTTCTTGTCCAGTTGTCTTCTGTTCACTGACTATTAATCTGTAGGAAGGAGTCTTGCTGGAACACTGTCTGTGCAGTGGCTCTTTCTAATGCCCATCCTCTGCGCGTGCATTCAGTTACTCACCGCAGCCCGCAGTGGCCCATGTGCTTCACACAGCCTGTGCATCACCTCAGGCAGCCCGGGCTTGGGAACTGGACTTCCTTCCCAGACAACCTGGGGAAGGGTATGATTTCCCTGCATACACCTGATGTTTAGGGATGGCAAGGAGGAGAGGAGGTATAGAAGCAAGAGTGGGGTCTTTGCTCCCTTGCAGCTGGGCTGAGAAGCATGCATGGGAGAGAGAGGGAAAGTGTGTTCAGCTGGGGGCTATGAGGGTGGGACAGAAATGCTAGCAGCCCATGAAGCTTCAAACAGACAACAAACAAAAAATAAAACCTGTTCTGCTCATGACAGTGATTCCGAGCCCATTGTGGGAGGTTGAAGTGTTGACACACATCGCAACAAAACACTCAGCCTTCCAGTTCTTGCTTTGAGTCTTCAAATAATATCAATAACACAGAAATGGTTCTAAG
The DNA here is from genome assembly GCF_020826845.1 of Diceros bicornis minor. NCBI lineage: Eukaryota > Metazoa > Chordata > Mammalia > Perissodactyla > Rhinocerotidae > Diceros > Diceros bicornis. Next base: position 34,643,380 of record NC_080775.1, read on the forward strand.
TGATTCTGTTTGGGGAGAAGGCAAGAAGAACAATGCCTCTTAGAGCCCAAGACACAGTGCATTAACTAAGGTGGGATTTTGACAAATAAATGCCTTTCATGGCACTAAAGCTTTGCTGGATTTTTTGCTACCACAGCAAATGGGCATATCTTCTGCAAAGTTTTCAATGAAGACTGCCAATGAGGGTCATCTAAGCCAAAATAAACCTCTTTTTTACTCCCAAGGGCTGATTTGCATGTGCAGTTGTTGTCTAACTAAGTGAACAGCTTTAGCAGTCAATAGATGATAGATTGTTTAGAAGCCAGAGATTTAAAAATGTATGAAAAAGGAAAAGATTCTGCCTGGAGAATATGAGACTTATGACCTTTGAGAAATAGCATTTGGGGAGTCAATGAAGACAAGGTTAAGTAGAACAGCATGGAACTGTACAAAACCACTGTACGCTTTTGTGGATGGGAAATTCAATTTGTTTGGTCATTCGCCAGTGCTCTAAGTGTGCTGTTTTGTTTAATAAAGAGCTAAAAAGGCCAAATTCAGTTCAAAGAAAATACTATGACCATTCATGCAACAACATTAGTTTACACAATCTGGACAAGATTTAGCATTCTCCAAGGGAAAGGAGGCTTAAAAAAGAATGCATGAAATCTTTATCTTAAGTATCCTGTTTAAACTAACATACAAATAATAGCATGCCAAGTGAGTAACCAAGAAAAAGTAAAAGTAGTATGTTTTTCTGTTAGAAATGGATTATGACCAGAAAACACTGCATTGTATTGTTAATAGGGCCTCAAAACATTTTTCCAGAGTGCAGAGAAAATAATCAGGAGGAAACTCTGTTTATAAATACTCATTAGGCATTTCCACATATAGGAAAATTCATTCCTGAAATCTCACATAAACAATCCATATACATAGAAAGATCAACCAGTAAGTTGCTGAAGTACAAGGATAAAAAGACAGCCACAGTAATAGTCCACACATTTAGAAGGACAAGATTATGGTGTCAGAATTATCTCTTTCTCCCTGACATTGCCCAGTCATCTATTCTATCTTTTCACTGCAGTTGAGCTGTTGTTAGACTTGCACTTGAAATATGTCCTTACTTATGTCTCATGATGAAGAAGAAGTTCCAAGCAACCCCAAGAACAAGAAACATGGCTTGGCCTCTCTACGTGGCTTTAATACTTTGTGGACTTGCATCTGTATCTTCTAAGGGTACAGACATTATGTGATGGTTAGTGGTACAGCAGTTCCAGAACTTTCAATAAAATTACAAATTTGTTGATTTAATTTAGTTTTCTTTTGTCATCTCACCCCCAATGGTGATCTATCGTATAAAAGAGCGAACTTGAGTGGGATGGGGACATTAATCTATTCCTTGAGTGAGATTCTGGTTCATCTGATTGAAATGACTTTCATATTTTATTAGCCATCTCCAGTAAATTTTAGTCAAATATAAATTATAAGAAGAGGAACCTCTATTCTCCCTAGCATCTTCTCAAAAATATCCCATTGTCTATTCTAAATCTAATTTGAAATTATTTTAACTGGATCAGTCAGAAAGAACATGGACTAGAAGAAAAAAATGACAAATTAAATAAATTTTGAAAATAATAATACCATTTAAATAATAGTAACAAATTTATCAAAAATTTACCATTACTGAGGCATTGTACTAGCATATTTACAGGCACTATCTCATTTAACTAACAATTATTTGTCCAAATCTAACAACATTTTTAAATTGCTAATTCTATCAATAAATTAAACTGGCAATGTGATCTCGTTTTTCCCAGCTGAATTAGATGCATTTATTATTATATTATTTTTATTGTGATAAAATTTATGTATAACATTGTGTAAGTTTGAGGTGTACAATGAGTTGATTTCATACATTTATATATTGCAATATAATTACCACCATAGTGTTAGTTAACACCTCTATTACATCATATAATAACCATTTCTTTTTTGTGGTGAGGACATTTAAGATCTAATCTCCTAGCTACTTTGAAGTATACAATACAGTGTTGTTGACTACAATCAATATGGTGTGCATTAGCTTTCCAGAACTAATTCATATTCAAGTTGTAAGTTTGTACCCTAGACCAACATCTCCCCAATTTCCCCAACCCCCAGCCCTGGTAACCCCCATTCTACTCTCTATGAGTTTGGAATTTTTAGATTTCACATGTAAGTGATACCATAAGTATTTGTCTTTCCCTGTCTGACTTATCTGACTTAGCATACTGCCTTCAAGGTCAATCTATGTTGTCACAATATCAGGATTTCTTTCTTTCTCATGGCTGAACAATATTCAATTGTATATTGTGTGTGTGTGTGTGTGTGTGTGTGTATATATATATATATATATATATATGTATGCCACATCTTCTTTATTCATTCATCCATTGATGAACAGTTAGGTTTTTTCCATATCTTGGCTATTATGAATAATGCTGCAATAAACACAGGAGTGCAGATATCTTTTTAACATCCTGTTTTCATTTCATATGAATGAATATACACTCAGAAGTGGGATTGTTGGAGCATATAAAAATATAGTTTAAAAAAAAATTTTTTTTTGAGGGACCTCCGTACTGTTTTTCTCTACAGGCTGAACAAATTTACGTTCCCACCAACGTGTACAAGGATTCCCTTTTCTCCACATCCTTGCCAACACTTGCTATCTCTTGTCTTCTTGAATAACCATTCTAACAGATGTGAGGGGATATCTCATTGTGGTTTTGATTTGCATTTCCTTAATGATTAGTAATGTTGAGCACCTTTTTACATACCTGTGGTTATTTGGATGTCTTCTTAAGAAAAATGTCTGTTCAGTTCCTCTGTCCATTTTTGAATTGGGTTGGTTGGTTATTTTTGCTATTGAGTTGTCTGAGTTCTTTATATATTTTGGAAATTAACCCCTTATCAGATATATGATTGGCCATTCTGTAAGTTTTCTTTTCACTTCGTTGATTGTTTCATTTGCTGTGAATCTTTCTAGTTTAATGTAGTCCCGCTAGTGGATTTTTAATTTTGTTGCTTGCGCTTTTGGAGTCATACACAAAAATTTGTTGCCAAGACCAATGTCAAGGATCTTCTTCCATATGTTTTCTTCCAGGAGTTTTAAGATATCAGGTATTGCATCCAAGTCGTTAATCCATTTTGAGTTAATTTATGTGAGTGGTGTAAGATAGGGGTCCCATTTCATTTTTCTGCATGTGGTTATCCAGTTTTCCAAACACCGTTTAATGAAGAGACTGTCTTTTCCTCATTGAGTGTACTTGGCTTCCTTGTCAAATATTAGTTGACTGTATACGTGGAGGTTTATTTCTGGCCACTCTATTCAATTCCATTGGTCTATGTGTCTATTTTTATGCCAGTACCATACTGTTTTAATTCCTATAGCTTTGTAATATAATTTGAAATCAAGAAGTATGATGCCTCTGGCTTTGTTCTTCTTTCTTAGAATTGCTTTAGCTATTCAAGATCTTTTGTAGTTCCATACAAATTTTAGAATTGTTTTTCTATTTGTGAAAAATGCCATTGGAATGTTGATAGCAATTGCATTGAATGTATAGATGACTTTGGGTAGTACGGATTTTTTTAACAATATTAATTTTTCTGATCTATGAACACAGGATATCTTTGCATTTGTGTCTTCTTCAATATCTCCTGTTAAAGTCCTGTATTTTTCATTGTACAGATCTTTCACCTCCTTGCTTAAATTTATTTCTAAGTATTTTATTGTTTTTGATGCTATTGTGAATGAGATAGTTTTATTTATTTCTTTTTCAGATATTTCATTGTTAGTATATAGAAACACAACTGGTTTCTATATGTTGAGTTTGTATCCTACAATGTTACTGAATTCCTTGATTAGTTCCAGCAGGTTTTGGTTGAGTCTTTAGGATTTTCTTCATATAAGATCAGGAGGATGGGACAAGGAAGTCATCAGCAAGTAAAAAATGCAAGTTCATTGGAAGAAAGTAAAAGTTTAGGTGATGACAGCTTCTCACGGGCTGAGCTGTGGCATCTTCCATTGGCTGGGCTTTTTGCTGGGCAAGAAGAAAGATTTCCTTCCTCCTGCTGGAAAAGCAAAGTAGTTGCACTTTTTGTCTATGAATGCAAGGTAGTCTTTTCCGGTCGGGGTCTGTAGCTGATTCTGTAATTAATTGATGCTGTAATTGATATCTTCCTGCTTGGGGTATTTGACGTCTTCTTGTTTGGAATAGCTAACAATAAGTGGTAGGTCATTAGATCTCTCTCTACAGGTCTTCTTGACTCCAATTTTAGTTTAGGCTTGCTTTATTTTAACAGTCCTTATCTGGCTTTGATATCAGGGTAATGCTGCCCTCATAAAATGACTTTGGGAGTGTTTCTGCCTCTGCTATTTTTGGAAGATTTTGAGAAAAATTGTTGTTAATTCTTCTTTGACTTTTTGGTTGAATTCACCAGTGAAACCATCTGGTCCTGGGCTTCTCTGTATTGGGAGGTTTTTGATTACTGATTCAATCTCCTTACTTATTATTGGTCTGTTCAGATTTTCTATTTTTTCATGATTCAGTCTTGGTAAATTGTATGTTTCTAGGAATTTGTCCATTTCTTCTAGATTTTCTAATTTTTTGGCATATAATTTTTCATGGTAGTCTCTTATGTTCCTTTGTATCTGTGGTATAAGTTGTAATGTATCCTCTTTCATTTCAGAATTTATTTATTTGAGTCTTCTTTTTTTTTCTCAGATTAGCTAAGGTTTGTTAATTGTATCTTTTAAGAAAAAACCTCAGTTCTGTTAATCTTTTCTATTGTTTTTCTCTTCTCTATTTCATTTGTTTCTGCTCTGGTCTTGGCAATTTCCATCTTTCTGCTAACTTTGGGCTTAGTTTGCTCTTCTTTTCGGTTCCTTGAGGTATAAACTTAGGTTGTTTGAGTTTTTTTCATATTATATGCATTTATTGCTATAACATCCCTCTAAAAACTCCTTTTGCAGCATCCTATAAGTTTGTGGTGTGCTGTATGTCCTATTTTATTTGTTTTGAGATATTTTTGATTTCTTCTTTGACCCATTGGTTGTTAGTAGTATATTGTTTAGTTTCCACATATTTTTAAATTTTCCATCTTTCCTCTTGTTGTTGATTACTAGTTTCATACAATTATGGTCAAAAAAGATACTTGGTGTGATTTGAGTCTTCTTAAATTTGCTAAGACTTGTTTTGTGGCTGATTATATGATCTATTCTGGAGAATATTCTGTGTGCACTTGAGAATAATATGTTTCTGTTGCTGTTAGGTGGAATGTTCTATATATGTCTATTAGGTCCATTTGTTCTAATGTATGGTTGAATCCAACGTTTCCTTTGTTGATTTTCTGTCTGGATGATCTATCCATTGTTTAAAGTGGGATGATGAAGTCCTCTACTGCTATTGTCTATTTCCCCCTTCAGATCTGTTAGTATTTGCTTAATATGTTTAGGTGCTGTGATGTTCACTGCATATGTATTTATGATTGTTATATGCTTTTGATGAGTAGCCCATTTATCTTTATATAATGACCTTCTTTGTCTCTTGTTTTTGCTTAAAGTCTTTTTTGTCTGATATAAGTATAGTATCCCTGCTCTCTTTTGGTTTCTGCTTGCATGGAATATCATTTCCCGTGATTTCGCTTTGACCCTATGTGTGTCTTTAAAGCTGATGTGTGTCTCTTGTAGGCAGCATACAGTTGAGTCCTGTTTTTCTAACCACCCAGCCACTCTGTGCCTTTTTATTGAAGAATTCAATCTATTTACATACAGAGTAATTATTGATATGGAAGGACTTACTAATAATATCTTATTAATTGTTTTCTGGATGTTTCTCTCTTGCTGCCTTCTTTTGTGGATTATTCATGTTCTATTGTGGTATGCTCTGATTTCTCTCTCTTTATCTTTTTTAAATCTACTCAGGTTTTTTCTCTGTGATTAACATCAGGCTTACTTAAAATATCTTACAGATAAAACTGGCCATTTTAAACTATTAGAAAATTAACTTCCACAGCATATGAAAACTCTATCCTTTTACTCCCACCTTCTTATATTTTTGATGTCATAGTTCACCTCTTTTTCTATTGTATATTTCTTAACAAATTGTAGTAGCTATAGTTATTTTTAATGCTCTCTTCCTTTAACCTTTCTGCTATGTTAAGTGTTAAGTGCTTAACACCATTATATTACAGAATTAGAGTTTTCTAAATCTGACTGTTTATTTCCCTTTACCAGTGTGTTGTATATTTTAATATGTTTTCATGTTACTAATTAGCTTCTTTTTGTTTTTGCTTTAAGAACTTCTTTCAGCATTTCTTGTAAGGCATGTCTAGTGGTGATGAACTCCCTTAGCTTTTATCTTCTTGGGGAAAGTCTTATTTCTCCTTCATTTCTAAAAGATAACTTTGCTGGGTAGAGTACTCTTGGCTGGCAATGCTTTTCTTTCAACACTTTCAGTATATCATTTCCTTCTTTCCTGGCCTGTAGGTTTTTTTCTGAGAATTCCACTGATAGCCTAATGGAGGTTCCTTTGTAGATTACAATCCTTTTTTCTCTTAATGTATTTAGGATTCCCTCTTTGTCTTTGATTTTTGGCAGTTTCATTATAATATTTCTTGGAGAAGGATGTTTTGAATTGAGATAATGGGATGCTCTATGAGCTTCAATGACTTGATGTCCAAGTTTCCCTAGGTTTGGCAAGTTTGTAGGTGTTACTTCTTTAAAAAAAACTCTCTGCTCTCTTCTCCTTCTACAACTCCAGTGATTCTGATATTGTGTTGTTTGGTAGTGCCCCATGATAATATAGGCTTTCTTTTCTCTTTTCATTCTTTTTTCTTTGTTTTCCTCTGACTCAGTTATTTCAAAGTTTCTATCCTTTAGCTCACTGATTCTATTTTCTATTTGGTCTGCGCTGCTATTGATGCTCTCTATGGAATTCTTCATTTCATTCACTGAATTCTTCAGGTCCAGAGTTTCTGTTGTTTCTTTTTGATGATTTATAACTCTTTGTTAAACTTCTCATTTTGCCAATGTATTGTTTTCCCAATTTTATTGAATTGTTTTTCCTTGTTTTCTCATAGTTCATTGAGTTTCCTCAAAATAGCTATTTCAAATTTTTTATCAGGTAAATCACAGAATTCTGTGTCTTTGATTTAGATTATTGATTTAGATTTTTTTGATGATGTCATGTTTCCTTGATTCTTCATGTTCCTTGGAGTTTTTCATTGCTGTTTTCACGTTTGAAGTGGCAATCACCTCCTCCAGTCTTTACTAGTTGCCCTTGGGTCAGAGATACTTTTCATTGGTCCTGCTTATATCTGGGGCTCTCTTCGACCTTGTATGGGTGCACCTCCTCCATGCTGCTTGCTCCCCCTTGTGGCATAATTCCTAAGTTTGTATGTCTTCCCTAGATCTTACACCTAACCAGGCTGGCTGCTGAAAACCTGTCTCTTTTTTTTTTTTCCAGAAGGTATCACTACAGCTCAAGTTTGAGGTTCTTTCTTGCCAACAGACCCTGGACTGTTTTCTAAATAAACTCCCTGTCTACTCACTATGCTCACTATCACCTCTGCACTCATGAGCATGCAGAAGAAGCTGGCTACAAAGTGGGTTTAACACTTGGTGCATTGGCAAGTACCCACAGGCCAGTTGGAGTGGATCCTTGGGTAAGGTTTACCCAGTGGCTTGTGGGCAGGCTTCCTGCTGGAGTCCTGAAAGCATTCAGCAGGAACTGCATATTTTTAATGCCCTATGATATTCTTATTTACCTCTTTCTGGATTTTCTCCCTCTCCCTAGTCACGGAGGTCTGCTTGAATACTCTGGGTACTGTGGGAAAGACATGGGTCTCTCCAGCACTGTCCCACACAGCTGGGCACTCACTCACCATTCTCCATTTCCTTGCAGGAAAGTTTACCATCAGCTCATTCAGCTCAGTGCTCTTCTGTCTTAGGGAGGGGCAGCAATGGCAAATTTCCTCTTATCCTCTCCAGTGCATCCAAGCTTTTTTTTATTTCTCCAATGAAGTGCTGGAATCTTTCCTCAGGAAGCCTAGACTTCTAAAAAGGCTCTCTCATTTGTGGTGTCTGCCCAAGTCAGCACTCTCCAGGTTTTCCTCTGGCCAAGCGAGACTGGGGCTGGTCCACTGGGTCCTGCTGGTTCCACAGCCCACACTGAGGTCTTTCTGCCTGTTGCGATGCACAGGAGGGCAAGACTCTCCCTGGGTCCATTGGCTTATAGTGCTGGATCCCACAACTCCCACAGAGGTACTTTTGTTCATGGAGAGATGCTAAATTTTAGTTGTTAAAAGGTCTGGCAAAAAGGTATGCTACCACAATGTTGACATTACTCCCTTATATGTATTATTTTAATTTTATGAATTTTGATGTACTCAGGTATTCATTGCAGGTATTCTCCAGGTATGGAAAACTCCACATCTCTCCACATATCTTTACTACAGCTTTCTTTTTATTGTTGTTTGTGTCCTAGGAAAGATAACCCACAGTTTAAAACTATAAGATAATTTTTTGTGTCTGTGTCCTAAGAAAATTTTGTCTACTAAAGCATTTATTGAACAGTATCTGATATCAGGTATCAAATATTATCAATATTATATATCACCTTTTATATATTACAGCCAAATTTACAACCCAATTTAATTCCAGATTTCTAGAATATCTTTGTCCTTTCTCTAAATGATTTGAATATTTTTGTAAAATCTTAATTTGAACTACCCAATTATGTCTTCCTATAGGCCACCTCAAATTTCTTGGGTAAGAACTAGAAAAAATTAAAAAAGGGAGAATAATATGAATGGCAAAGATATAAACACAGGAAAAATGTATTGACATCAATTATGATGAAATAATTAAAACCTTAGACTACAGTAAGGTAGTTTACCTATTAATAAACTTAAAAACTTTGCCATACACACATGAGAATGTGAGGGAAAAAGGCCTGTGTGTTATTGATGGGAACACACTTGGTGCAACCTCCTTGGATGGTAACTTGACAATTTCAAAACTGTGAATGTACCGACCTTTGAGGCAGCAATTCTTCATTGCAGCACGTGTAAAATAGAAAAACAATAAAAATAAACTAAATGTTTGTGCAAGGCCACTTCTTGAGGCATTAATTTATGCATCTCTTCTTTCCTTTTCCTTTGTCCCTCTTCCTTCATTTTCTGCTGGAGTTAGGCTCTGTCACTTCTTGTCTGAGGGCAGAGAAGAAAGCTGGACGAAGCCTCCAGAATACAAAGGCTTTTCAAGTCCTTGGAGACTATTCAAAGTAGAACACTAAGTGTCCTGGACACGAGAGGGGACACGGAGAGCTTTGGAATGAGGGATGTTCCTAGGCTGGAACAGGGATCAGTGGGTCAGGTAGAGCCCTCCCTCAGCGCCTGGCAGTGCCGCACAGGGGGCAGGGAGGGCTGTTCCTCCGGCATGATGGCTGCTTCGTCCCCTGGTGCGCAGGAGCAGCCCTCAGAGACAGGATCCTCAGCCTCTCAGCAAGAGGACGTCCTGCTCCATGTCTGGCACAAAAGCAGCAGAGACTTCACAACTGAGGAGACCAAAATAACGGGGACAATTCACCTTTAGTTAGTGGTTAGATTTAATTTTTCACCAGCCTGGTTGGAATTAAGTTGATTTGAAGGAAATAAAATTTTTTTTTAAAATGCGCTTGAGTTTCTTTTACTGGAGCATACACACATGAGTTTGTATACTAGAACTTATATTTTGTCTATGTGGCTTAAATTTGAGGACTAGAGACTAATTAAATAAATTATTGAAGTATCGATAGAAAGGAATACTCTGCCACTTGTAAAATCCATGTGGTACATCTACACTTGTTGATAGGGAAAGTGTCCAGGGGCCTATGATCAGTGAAAAAGCTGGGTGCAGGATCTGATGACTATAACATACACACACTTCTATATCCATTGATATGCTTGATACACACAGAACATTTTTAGAGTGTATGAGAAACTTAACAGTGATTACTTACTTGTTGAATGGAGCAATGTGACAGGAGATTGAATTTTTTAAAATGTGAATGTTGTAAGATTATTCTTATAATATGCGTCTTGATTTTGTAATTATCAAAATAATTCACCAAATGAAGCAATATGAGGAAGGCATTTTTATATTTATTTGAGTAGGCAAAAAGTGTAACAGTGACATATATTTTTTATAAAAAGCATTTTAGAAATCATTTTATTTATAATAGGTATAGAGAAAATTTGCAAATTATAAATCAAGTAGATTATTATTTACAATGTGCTTTATCTGACCTTTGGAAATATTTGTGACTCTGTATAAATGAGTAACATGATTTATTGAGAAAACACAACTGAGCAAAAATAATTGTATGATAATTGTATAATAATTGTATGATAGTTGAAAACATTCATTCTATGCAAACATGTGGACCTTATAGATTGGTTCTTCCTGCCCTCTGGTGGCCATTTCTCAAAATGCAGACAAAGCTGTGTTGACTTGAGGGTTGAAACCATTAATACCACCCATACGTGTGAATCACGCTCCAAATTTTAAATATTTGAGGAGCCTGAGAAATCATCTCACTCAAGTTACTCATTTTCATTTTGCTACATAATCACAATATCTCAATTACATAGGCTTACTTGAGATTACCGACTTATAAAATTGAATTTTGGCATCTCTTGACTATTTGACTTAGATATTAAATTAGCCATAGCTATTGTAATTTTCTGTAAAATATTCACAAGTATAGTACAATCTGAGGCCCTATAAATATCTCATAAGGCATTCTTTTGAAATAAATTAAATTAATTGAATACTTTAATATGTACTTACTATGTTTCCTACAGTTAGGTAAGTTCTTTATATACTCTTATTCCTCATAACCACCCTGTGCAGTACGCGGACTCCACACTACACCATTTGAATTTCACAGGGAAATACAGTGATGCTGAGGGTGGCTAAATAAACTTCGTAACTGGCAGACCCAGGACTTGAAAAACAACCTGACTCCTAACTTTGTCCTTGCCTTTCCTTTTTCTTTTCTAAATCCATATAATCAATTGTGGATAGATTTTAAATTATTTACCAGAATAAATTATTAGTGTGTATCCCGTAAAGTGTTATATAACATCTTACTTTTGTTGAAGTCAACATTTATTTATCATATTTTTCATATGCTAGTATATGTCGCCCTCACAGATCTGGGTTCTTCTGTAAAGTTTAAGTACCAGGCTCTGTGATTTTAAAGATGAGTTTTTAGAATATCTAAAAAAGAGATTTTTCATTTTTTAACTGAAGAATTTAGAAGCAGGAACTAGCTCTTAGTATCCTTTTAATGGTAGGTGCCAAATAGATGTTTGTGGGCCATGAAAAACTGCACCTTGGGAAAGAGTTATACTGTACAGAATTAAAGAGTATGATATCAGATAAAAATGGTTATTAACCTCAAAAAGGATTTGTCATTACTATGGAACTCCAGACTAAACTTTCTTAGAGTTCCATGTCTATAATAGCTGCTTTAAAAATCCTTGTTACACTAACAACGAAGTAGCAGAAAGAGAAATTAAGAATACAATCCCATTTACAATTGCAACAAAAAGAATAAAATACCTAGGAATAAACTTAACCAAAGAGGTGAAGGATCTGTAAACTGAAAACTATAAAACATTGCTGAAAGAAATTGAAGAGGACACAAAGAAATGGAAAGATATTCCGTGCTCTTGGATTGGAAGAATTAACATAGTTAAGATGTCCATACTTCCTAAAGCAATCTATAGATTCAGTGCAATCCCTATCAAAGTTCCAACAACATTTTTCACAGAAATAGAACAAAGAATCCTAAAATTTATATGGAAAAACAAAAGACCCCAAATAGCTAAAGGAATCCTGAGAAAAAAGAACAAAGCTGGAGGTATCACACTCCCTGATTTCAAAATATACTACAAAGCTATAGTAACCAAAACAGCATGGTACTGGCACAAAAACACACACACAGATCAATGGAATAGAATCGAAAGCCCAGAAATAAACCCACACATCTATGGACAGCTAATCTTCGACAAAGGAGCCAACAAATGGTGTTGGGAAAACTGGATAGCCACATGCAAAAAAGTGAAAGTAGACCCTTACCTTACACCATACTCAAAAATTAACTCCAAATGGATTAAAGACTTGAATGTAAGACCTGAAACTATGAAACTTCTAGAAGAAAACATAGGCAGTACGCTCTTCGACATCAGTCTTAGCAACATATTTTCAAGAACTATGTCTGACGGGGCAAGAGAAACAATAGAAAAAATAAACAAATGGGACTACATCAAACTAAAAAGCTTCTACACAGCAAAGGAAACCATCAACAAAACAAAAAGACAACCTAACAATTGGGAGAAGATATTTGCAAACCATGTATCTGATAAGGGGTTAATCTCCAAAATATATAAAGAACTCATGCCTCTCAACAACAAAAAAACTAACAACCCAATTTAAAAATGGGCAAAAGACCTGAACAGACATTTCTCCAAAGAAGATATACAGATGGCCAACAGACACATGAAAAGATGTTCAAAATCATTAACTATCAGGGAAATGCAAATCAAAACTACAATGAGATATCACCTCATGCCCGTCAGAATGGCTATAATTAACAAGACAAGAAACAACATGTGTTGGAGAGGATGTGGAGAGAAGGGAACTCTCATACACTGCTGGTGGGAGCGCAAACTGGTGCAGCCACTATGGAAAACAGTATGGAGATTCCTCAAAAAATCAAGGATAGAACTACCATATGATCCAGCTATTCCACTGCTGGGCATTTATCCAAAGAACTTGAAAACACCAATGCATAAAGATACATGCACCCCTGTGTTCATTGCAGCATTATTCACAATAGCCAAGACTTGGAAGCAACCTAAGTACCCATCAAGGGACGAATGGATAAAGAAGATGTGGTATATATACACAAGGGATACTACTCAGCCATAAGAAACGATGAAATCCAGCCATTTGTGACAACATGGATGGACATTGAGCATATAATGCAAAGTGAAATAAGTCAGAGGGAGGTCAAATACCGTATGATTTCCCTCATTAAGTAGTAGATAATAACAACAACAAACAAATAAATAGAGACAGAGATTGGACTGGTGGTTACCAGAGGGGAAGCGGGGAGAGGAGGGCTAAAGGGATAATTCGGCACATGTATGTGGTGATGGGTTGTAATTAGTATTTGGGTTGTGAACATGCTGTAATCTATGCAGAAACAGAAGTATAATGATGTACACCTGAAATTTATACAATGTTATAAACCAATGTTACTGCAATAAACAAAAAATTAAAAAAAGAAAAAATCCTTGAGCATCCCGCTTATAGCCACTATCACGTCAGATCATTTCTGATTAAGCTATTAGTCATCTACCGAACAGCCACTGTGACCATTCCCGCCAGTGTTCAGTCCCTCCCTTGAACTCCTCTGACATTTGCTTTACTCTGTTCAGACGGCACTGACTCCACACAGCCAGCACAGCAGGAACAACGCAACAACCCCTAAGAACTAAAAGAAAAGGCATCATTTTATAAGAGTTAAGCAAGTGAAATTCATACAAAACAGTCAAGGTTAGCTGCTATAAAATAACCAGAGAAGGTCTAGAAATGTGTGCCTCTTCACAAGACCAAAATGACTTGAATGAATCTCAGGGGCAGAATAGACATTCAGCTACAAATAGGCAAGCTCAAATCTGGCCACTTGTGCTAAATCCTGTATGAAAAATGTATTAGAATAATTGATTTGATGCTAATTTAATAATAATAGCTATGGAAAATACTTAAAACCCAACTGTTCTAAGTTTCTTACTTGTATTAATTAAAGCAGTTCTCATAGCAGGCCCAGGAGAGGAGTGCTCTTATTCACCTCACTTGCACAATGAATAATCGGCACTCAGAGAAGCTCAGTGACTTACCCTGGACTCCAATCTAGCAGGTGATGGAGCAGGATTGAGACCTGGGTCACAGGGTCTGCAGCCATAAGCACCACTCTTGACTGCCTCTCCTAATGTGGTCCACTCTCCTATGCTGTAAGCTCGTGTGGAGGGGCAAATGCTGTCTACCCAGCCCCTGTCATAATTCCGGCGGTGGTGTAGGCTCTTCAGACTAATTGTGTGTTTATTGGAGAGGAGGAGTATTCAGGATGCAGGATTTTCCATTATTCATTTGACATAGCTGAGAAAGAAAGGGTTCAGGTTTGGGGGAAAAGGAAGTATTCTTTTATTATTCATCAGTCATTTATTATGCGTGTAGTATGAAACATATCTCGTGCTAGGTGAAAATAATACAGAGATAAAATATACAATTCCTGCCCTCAAGGGCCTCATACTCCATAGGATAATAAACAAAGTCTATACAGATAAAATCCTTATAACAAGGTGACTTCTGTATTAATCTTAAATGGACATGGACCTATTAATGGGGCTTCAAAATATATGAATCCAAAGTTGATAGAACTGTAAAAGGGAAATAGATCCAGAATCATAGATGGAGATTTCAATGTGCCTTTCAGTAACTGACAGAACAAGCAGGCAGAAAATCAGTAAGCATAGAGAAGCTCTAACAACTTTATCCACCAACGGAAAGTCATTGGCATGTGTAGAGTGCTGTGCCCAAGCAAAGCAGATTATGCATTTTTCTCAGGAACACTTGGAACATTCACCAAAAATGACCATATTCTGGGCCATAAAATGAGTTTGGGTATGTTTAAAAGGATTGAAATCCTACAATACTTGCATTCTTCCTGGTAGGGAAGCCTCTCCAATTTGGGTGTGGGTAGAAAGAGCTAGGAAGGGACAAGCTTGCATTCAAGGATGACAGCCAGTAAATATTTGCAGTTATAGATACGTCTGAGCTAAACCATGTCAGAAAGGATGCAGAGGAGTGGAAGATTGTGAGAAAAGTGAAGATGTAGTGATTGTAAGGAATAAGGGATGCCTATGGGTTAAAAATCACTTCTGGGTTTCTGGCTGGGGAATTGAATTGATGATGATTTGATTTATCAATAATATAAATACAAGACAAAAATAAAAATTTGCAATGAATCTACATGTCTATGTATGTGTGTCTGTGTGCATTTGCAGAGATGTGATTAGTTTAGCTGTTCTGTCTTGTCTGTTCAGGAGAACATCATTGTGAACACAGATAAAATATCTCTCCTAGAAAAATATATTTCAAAGTCAAGAGCATACAGGTGGTAGACAGACCCAGAGGTGTGAGTGAAGGGTTGGGAGAGAGAAAATGACCAGACAGGGCCCCTGAACAACTCTATTAACATGACCATCTAAGGGATGAGTAGAAGATGAGAAGCTTGAACCGTTACAGTGAAGAAAATCCAGTAGAGAGTGGATAGCAGTCATTATTGATTTCTCCCCTGACAAACTTCACTCTCTCTTCTTGCTGATAGAGCTCTGTCCACTCATTTTTCACACGAATCAGGAAAATCCTGATTAGTCTAAGTCCATCGTGGTGGGCTTTTTCCTATGAGATTGAATCATGTGTAAGTAGACATGGGACCTGAATGCATGGGAGATAAGCCTAAGCAGGATCTTCTTTGCTTAGAAATCTCAAAACCATGAGGATCTTTCCTTCAGGATTTTTATTCTTTTATGGGTGGTTATGTGACCTGCAGGAGGGGGAGGCTAAAGTTTGTCTCAAAAGAGTTTTCAGACTCTTGAAGAAAGTTGCATGGAAAGAAACCATCTCCCTACCTCTGACAGACATTGTCAAGTCTGATGTTCCTCTTGCCTAACACACAGAACCTGAGGTAGGACAAGCCCCAAAATAAGCATAAAATCTGAACATGGCAAAATTGAAAATGAAAAGCAGTGTGTCTTTGATGATTTATGAACTGATTATTGATAAACAGTGGAGATGCAGTATGTTGGGACTTATTGTTAAGGATGTGGCTAAATGACATGAGACAATAAAATTTCCTTTTGAAATGAGATTGTCTCATTTTTTACATGAGTTTTCTGAAACTTATAGCCAAAGATATCCCTACTTTTATAGCATCATATCACAGACATCCAATTGAAAAAATTACTTAAAGGAGGAAAAAAATAGGTTAACTGAAAGGTCATTTATGACTTTCATACAAGCAATTTCAGTGTAATTCACATGAAAGCAAGATAAATTTCAGTAGATTTAGTGTGAATGAAAGTGAGAAGATAGAATGTGAAAGTTCAGACCTCGTATTATTCTTTACAGAATTTTGGCTGTGAATGAAAAGAGATTGGGTAGATGAGGGTTATAGTCAATATATTTTGTTTTATTTAGGGGTTCAAATTATTTTTGTTTTTTTTATTGTTTAGTTTTGTTGCATGATTGTTAATGGGGTACCTGAGCGTGTTTATATGCTGAGGGGAAAGATTCATCTGAGAGAGAGTACTTGACATGAAGAAGAGATGGGGGTATAATCAGTGGAATATGGCGGCAGGAAAAAATGGCTCCAAAGGAGAGATGGAAGTATTGGCCTTCTGTTCTCATGAAACTACTCAATTTGTATTATCTCCTTCTCACTACAGAGTGATTATGTAACAACACTTAAACACTCCTCATCAGAACACTGTTTTGTTCTCAAAGGAATTAGAGTTCTTGCCCCTAATAATTCTCCACTATAATCAACACCTCTAAGACTCTGGGCATTCATGAAAATCTGGAGGACATATAAACTTCTCATGATAATATCCTGAAGCACCGACAACATATTTTGACAAACACTGAAAGAAAACATCAAGGTAAGTATCCCTATAGTTCTTTTCCTGCTGTATCCTAGCCAACTATCTCCACCAAAAACTGCAAAAGGACTCTCTGGGTTTATTAAAAGCCTTTTAAGCCTCTTCATCTATGTATACCCACCCTATCTTTCATTCCTGTTTAGTTCACCCGATCCTTTTGGATGCTGTTGTAATCATACTGAACAACTCAAAACATAAAGTGTGCATACACATTGGAAAATGGATGGAGATCAAGAGTTCTATGAAATCAAATGCAAAATTTGGTGTATATAGGCATAGATAGAATTATTTGCAACACAGAGTTCCTTACATTCATCAGATATTTAAAGTGATCTGTGAACCAAAAAGAAAGTAGAAGAGGATTGTCTCTTATCTCTCATCTCTACTTACTCATGACTAGTGCCAGTGCCTGTTTCAATGGTAAGGACACTGGCTAATGAAATATAAATGATAATCACATATTTCCTCAGAAAGTTCTAGAGATCTGCTGTGCAATATCGTGCTCAGCACTAACAAGACTGTGTTGTACACTTAAAAATTTGTTGAGGGTACATAGGAGCACCAATGTACATAAAGCAACTATTAACAAACCTAAAAGGAGAAATCAACAACAACATAATAATAGTAGGGGATCTTAACACCCCACTTACAGCAATGGATAGATCATCCAGACAAAAAGTTAATAAAGAAATATTAGACTTAAATGAAAAACTGGACGAGATGGACCTAGTAGACATATACAGAGCACTCCATCCAAAAACAGCTGACTACACATTCTTCTCAAGTGCACATGGAACATTCTCTAGGATAGACCATATGTTGGGAAACAAAGCAAGCCTCAATAAATTTAAGAAGATTGAAATCATAACAAGCATCTTTTCAGACCATAAGGCTATGAAACTGGAAATGAACCATGAAAAAAAAAACTGGGAAAGTGACAAAAATGTGGAGATTAAACAACATGCTACTGAACAACCAATGGATCATTGATGAAATTAAAGGAGAAATCAAAAACTATCTGGAAACAAACGAAAATGATAACATGCCATATCAAACCATATGGGATGCAGCAAAAGCGGTCCTGAGAGGGAAACTCATAGCGATACAAGCCCACCTTAACAAACAAGAAAAAGCCCTGATAGGCAACCTTAAATTACACCTAACAGAACTAGAAAAAGAAGAACAAACAAAGCCCAAAGCCAGCAGAAGGAGAGAAATAATAAAAATCAGAGCAGAAATAAATGAAATTGAGACCAAAAAAACAGTAGAAAGGATTAATGAAACAAAGAGTTGGTTCTTCGAGAAGATAAACAAAATCGACAAACCCTTAGCCAGGCTTACTAAGAAAAAAAGAGAAAAGGCTCAAGTAAATAAAATTAGAAATGAAAGAGGAGAAATTACAATGGATACCATGGAAATACAGAGGATTATAAGAGAATACTATGAGAAATTATATGCCAACAAATTGGACAATCTAGAAGAAATGGATAAATTCTTAGACTTATACAACCTCCCAAAATTGAACCAAGAAGAAATGGAGAATCTGAATAGACCAATAACAAGTAAAGAGATTGAAATAGTAATCAAAAATCTCCCAAAAAATAAAAGTCCAGGACCAGATGGCTTCTCCAGTGAATTTTACCAAACATTCAAAGAAGATTTAATACCCATCCTCCTCAAACTATTCCAAAAAATAGAGGAAGATGGAACACTTCCTAAATCATTCTATGAGGCCAACATCACCCTGATACCAAAACCAGGCAAAGACAATACAAAGAAAGAAAATTACAGGCCAATATCGCTGATGAACATTGATGCAAAAATCCTCAACAAAATATTGGCAAACCGAATACAACAATACATTAAAAAGATCATACACCATGATCAAGTGGGATTTATACCAGGGACGCAGGGATGGTTCAACATCCGCAAATCAATCAACGTGATACATCACATCAACAAAACAAAGAATAAAAACCACATGATCATCTCAATAGACGCAGAGAAGGCATTTGACAAGATACAACATTCATTTATGATAAAAACTCTCAATAAAATTGGAATAGAAGGAAAGTACCTCAACATAATAAAGGCCATATATGACAAACCCACAGCCAACATCATACTCAATGGGGAAAGACTGAAAGCCATTCCTCTGAGAACAGGAATGAGGCAGGGCTGCCCACTCTCACCACTCCTGTTCAACACAGTACTGGAGGTTTTGGCCAGAGCAATTAGGCAAGAAAAAGGAATAAAAGGAATCCAAATAGGCAACGAAGAAGTGAAACTCTCACTATTTGCAGATGACATGATTGTATATATAGAAAACCCTAAAGAATCTGTTGGAAAACTATTAGAAACAATCAACAACTACAGCAAAGTTGCAGGGTACAAAATCAATCTACAAAAATCAGTTGCATTTCTATATGCTAATAATGAACTAACAGAAAGAGAGCTCAAAAAGATAATACCATTTACAATTGCATCAAAAAGAATAAAATACCTAGGAATAAATCTTACCAAGGAGGTGAAGGACCTATACAATGAGAACTACAAGACATTATTGAAAGAAATCCATGATGACATAAAGAAATGGAAAGATATCCCATGCACGTGGATTGGAAGAATAAACATAGTTAAAATGTCTATATTACCTAAAGCAATCTACAGGTTCAATGCAATCCCAATCAGAATCCCAATGACATTCTTCACAGAAATAGAAAAAAGAATACTAAAATTTATATGGGGCAACAAAAGACCCCGAATAGCTAAAGAAATCCTAAAGAAAAAGAACAAAGCAGGAGGCATCACAATCCCTGACTTCAAAACATACTACAAAGCAATAGTAATCAAAACAGCATGGTACTGGTACAAAAACAGACACACAGATCAATGGAACAGAATTGAAAGCCCAGAAATAAAACCACACATATACGGACAGCTAATTTTCGACAAAGGTGCTAAGAACATGCAATGGAGAAAGGAAAGTCTCTTCAATAAATGGTGCTGGGAAAACTGGACAGCCACATGCAAAAGAATGAAAGTAGACCATGTGCTATCGCCATTCACAAAAATTAACTCAAAATGGATCAAAGACCTGAAGGTGAGACCTGAAACTATAAAACTCATAGAAGAAAATATAGGCAACACACTATTTGACATTGGTTTTAAAGGAATCTTTTCGGATGACATGCCTACCCAGACTAGGGAAACTAAAGAAAAAATAAACAAGTGGGACTTTATTAGATTAAAGAGCTTTTATAAGACAAATGAAACCAGAATCAAGATGAACAGACAACCAACCAGCTGGGAGAGAATATTTGCAAAACATACATCAGACAAGGGGTTGATCTCCATAATATATAAAGAACTCACACAATTGAACAACAAAAAAACAAACAACCCGATCAAAAAATGGGCAGAGGAAATGAAGAGACACTTCTCCAAGGAAGATATACAGATGGCCAATAGGCACATGAAAAGATGCTCAACGTCACTAATCATCAGGGAAATGCAAATCAAAACAACACTAAGATACCACCTCACGCCTGTTAGAATGGCTATAATCACCAAGACAAAAAACAACAAATGTTGGAGAGGATGTGGAGAAACAGGAACCCTCATACACAGCTGGTGGGAATGCAAATTGGTGCAGCCTCTATGGAAAACGGTATGGAGATTCCTCAAAGAATTAAAAATAGAGATGCCCTATGATCCAGCCATCCCACTACTGGGAATCTATCCAACGCACCTGAAATCAACAATCCAAAGAGGCTTATGCACCCCTATGTTCATTGCAGCATTATTCACCATAGCCCAGAAGTGGAAGCAACCTAAGTGTCCCTCGACAGACGATTGGATTAAGAAAATGTGGTATATATATACAATGGAATACTACTCAGCCATAAAAAAAGACAAAATCGTCCCATTTGCAACAACATGGATGGGCCTGGAGCGTATTATGTTAAGTGAAATAAGCCAGAAAGAGAAAGACAAACACTGTATGATCTCACTCATATGTGGAATATAAACCAACACATGGACAGAGAAAACTGGACTGTGGTTACCAGGGGCAGTGGGGGTGGGGGTGGGGGGTGGGGGGTGGGCACAAGGGGTGAAGGGAGTCATACATATGGTGATGGACAAACAAAAATGTACAACCCAAAATTTCACAATGTTAGAAACCATTAAAACATCAATAAAAAAAAAATTTGTTGAGGGTAGATTTGCTGTTATATGTTTTTTTAATCACAATAACAAAAAAAGAGAATCCAATAATCCCAGTGCCATTTAGTTCAGAATAGGTAAATAAATATTGGGGCCACACACTGGGCTGAATGCAAGAGATTTAAATATAAATATAATACAACTCTAACTCTACTCCAGGATCTTGGTCTTATAAGAAAGTCAGACCTATAAATATATAATTTCACTTTCTTGTATTCTTGTATTTGTGTGTGTGTGTATATATATATATATACCTAATAAATATCTGAACAATCTATTATATTATGAATAAAAGAGGAAAAGTTGTCTCTGCCTAGAGAATCAAAGAAGGTGTCTGAATGACAGATTGTCTGAGTGGAAACATGAAAAATGATTAAAGCATATCTTCATAAAGACTATGGTGGAAAAAAATCCAAGAAAAGAAATAGTGTGAGCAACAGAGTGGAGTCATAGAAATGCAAGTAATTTGGCTTTTGTAGGCCATAATTTGCCAGGTAAGGAATGAGAGGAGTTGAAGCCGGAGTCTCATGGTAGAGGTCCACTTTTAACTTACTAAAGAATTTGTATACTTAGAGTGGAAGGGGGTCTATAACACCTTGTTAAATAAGAAGGAAACATCACCAAAATTCTACTTTGGATAGATGATAATGGGGAGGATAGATCCAAGTGGAACTAAGACTAAAGGAAGGAATTAATGTTGCTGCAGTGCAAATATTTCATAAGCTAACTAAAAGATTATAATTATTCTAAAAATAATTTTTGAAGCAAAATTCCTGACTTTCCCTAATTGATTAAAATAGGAAAGAGAAGTTTAGGAAATGAGTCCTGGATTTCTTGGTCATTAACTTGGGGAAAATGGTACTAAAAATGGAACAGGAGCCACAAGAGGAATAGTTGGGATTGGGCAATAGGAGAAAAAAAAATGAAATAATTTTATTAGAGTATATGAAACACAAATTGCTTACAGGGCATCCAAATGGAAATATCCAGCAGACATTGAGATAATATGTGTCTCAAGACCAGGTGATGTCAGGACTCTTGTATAGATTTGAGAGTCATTAGCATATAGATTGTAGTTAAAATGATGAAAATTAAATTCCTGTAAGTGGTAAAAGCAGAAGGTTAAAGATTGAATGGTAGGACCACCTACATTAATGTGTGAAAGGAGGCATATCTATCTATTGAGAAAAATAAGAAGAAAGAATCAATGATAGTATTAATCCAATGATCGGCTATCTAATTCCTGGAAAGAATAAAGTGGTTTCCTTCACCTGTAGAGGAGTAAATATATACATAGAGTCAATGAGTTACAGGGTATGGAAGAGTCATGAGGAATTTTTAATGAGACTTACTGGGAAAAAAAGGGGTTTGTTCTTACTCAAATGTATAGTTCCACTCACAGCAGAGAAGGGAGATGTGCATTCTGCTGGTGGTCGTTAACGGCTAATCTCACTAAATTTTAATCACTACTTGACCAGTTAATATTCATAATTATGAAAAGCTTCTCCTGCAACTCAATACACTGAATATGTGTGCATCCATGATGGGTCCCTTGCACTGTCCCTGTGGTACTTTAGGGACATGGAGAATCAATGCAAATTAATATGAAGCTCTGGCTACTTGCTTTTGCCATGTTATAAAGTCCTCTGTTACTGACCCAGGACTCTCATGTCTTCTGCCTGCCTTCATGAAACAATAACAAAGCTGGCTTGTTACCTTGCAAGTAGGGCAAAATCTCAGACCCTGGACATTTCTGGACAATTTTGGTGATGAGGATGGGATAAAAACCCAGAGACACGGTTTCCTGGAAGAGAAAAAAAATGAGAACCAGTGAGGGCGAGGTTAGAGGATCTGAGAAGTGTCCGCAGGATTTGATAATGAATGCTCTTGCCCAGTTGGTGTGTGAGAAGGGTGAGGAAGGGTACCTTGGTTGTTGCACACTCTTCAGAATGGGAGGAGGAAGGGATGGCATCACGACAAAGAGCAGGGAGCCTCAGGATTCTAGCTAAAGGGCAATATGGCTGTGACTGCTGAGTCAAAGGGTCTTTAATGCTGAAATCAAATGATATTCACAAGAGGATATAGTGCTTTGAGGAAAAAATGTTTCTTTATTGAGCTGAACAGGAAGCTCAGCTCAACAGTTCAGTTTCAGCTCTGGAAGTTGAAAATAAATGCAAAGCCTTGCTTACTGTTGAGGAGCTCCACTCTTCCCTAAGGCCTCCCGCCTCCTCCACCCCTGCCCCAGATGCTTTAAACAAACCTCCATGAACTGGGGAACATCAGAGAGGGAAGGGACTAGGTAATCAACCATTATTATTTGCCTGTGATTTCATTAGTCTCCAGGATGCTGAATTTTCAGTGCTAAAACCAGGAAAGTTCAAGGCAAACCTGTATGAGTTGCTCACTCTAGGGACTCAAATTTTTATGACCATGTTGCTGCAGATGTCCACATCACCATCTTACCTTGTCCTTGTGCTGTGTGTAGAGGTGGCCAAAGGTGCTGAGGGCAAAAACAAAGTTCCTTGACCCAGGTTCTCTCTGGGTGCTGAAAAGTGCACAAGGGAGGAGGTGCCATTGATCCCAGGGTCAAAGGAGGAAAAAATGTCTCTCTAGGTGCTCCACCACAGGCTAGCTTCTGCTGCCCCCTTTGAATTCTCAGAACTCTCAGCCAGGAGATATGCTCTCCTGTGACTATTATGGTTTCTAACGTGCAGGAGTCAAATCCTTGGTCTGCATTTCCATGGGAGGAGGAGAAGCACCCGAAGTCAACTAATAAGATGTGAACAAATTCCATACTGAAAGAAAAATGTTAATGAATTACAAGCTCACTTAAGAAGAAATAAATAACTAGAATAGTACTATATCTATTGAAGTAATTAAATTTGTAGTGAGAAACCTTTAAACAAAGGAAACTCCAGGCCCAGAAGTCTTCACTCATGAATTCTACCAATATTTAAGGAAGAAATAATACAAATTCCACAAGACAACTTCCATAGTAAATAAGAGGAGGAGAAACTTAACTCAATTTTTGAGGCCAGCATCACTCATAAATCCAAATCAGACAAAATATTACAAGAAAATAGAACTACAGACCGATAGCCTTCATGAACATAAACAAAAATATATTCAACAAAATATTAGCAAAGTGAAACCAGCAATATGTAAAAATGGAAATATGTCATGACCAAGTTGAATTTATTCTAAAAATGGTAAACTTGTTCAATATTTAAAAATAAGTGTAATAAGCAATATTAACAGATTAAAAAAGAAAAAGAGAGGCCGGCCCCATGGCGTAGCAGTTAAGTGCATGTGCTCCACTTCTGGCGGCCTGGGTTCGGATCCCAGGCACACACAATGCATTGCTTGTCAGGCCATGCTGTGGCCGCATCCCATATAAAGTGGAGGAAGATGGGCACAGATGTTAGCCCAGGGCCAGTCTTCCTCAGCAAAAAAGAGGAGGATTGGCATGGATGTTAGCTCAGGGCTGATCTTCCTCACAAAAAAAAAAAAAAGAAAAAAAGAAAAAAAAGAAAAAGAATATGATTATCTCACTAAATGTGGAAAAGACATTTTACATAATTTAGTATTCATTCATTCAATGGAAGAAAATTTCCTAAATGTGATCAAATAGATGTACAAAACATCTACAGCTAACTTTATGCTCACTGGTGAAAGACTGAATGCTTTCTTTCTAAAGTCAAAAATTAAAGAGAAATGTCTCATCTTACCACTCTTATTTGCCATCCTAACTAGAGCAATAAGGGAAGGCAATGAAATAAACAACATGTATATCACCAAAAAAAGTCATAAAACTGCCTCTGTTTGCAGACATGATTATCTAAATAGAAAACCCAAAGCAATCTACAAAAGAACTGCTAGAATTAGTAGGGAGAATAGCAATTCAGTATTTAAAAATCAATTGCATTTCTATATATCATGAGTGAATAATTACAACTTGAAATTTAAAAAGAGTACTGAAGTAATTAAACTATGTCAGTATCATCAAAACCCATAAAATTATTTATGTATAAATCTAAGAGTTATGTGCATGATCTGTCTGCCAAAACCATAAAACATTGATGGAAAAAACCCTGATGAAAGAAGACAAACTCTGAGGATAAATAAACATAGAGGTGTGCTCTGTTCACAAACTGGAAGAGTAAATAAGGCGATTATGTCAATTCTCCCCAAATTAGTTTATAGATTTAATGTAATTTGAATCAAAATCACAGCAGGATGTTTTGTAAAAACTGACAAGATGTTCAAAAATTTTATGCAAAGTCAAAGGAATAAAATGGCCTAAACAATTTTGAAAAGGGGGGAAGAAAGTTGGAGGACTCACATCACCTGACGTCAAGTCTTACTATAAAGTTATAATATTCAAGTCAATGTAGTATTAGCAAAAGAATAAATATATACATTAATGGAGCTAAAAAGAAAGGCGAGAAATAAATCCACTACAGATTGTGAATTGATTTTCTGCAAATTCGCCAAGGCAATTGAGTTGGGGAAGCTTAGTCTTTTCAAAATATGGTGCTAGGGACATCCATATACAAAATATTTTAACTTTGACCTTACAATGAAAGTTAACTCAAAATCAATCATAAATCTAAATGTAAAAAAATGTATAAATTTTTCACAAGGAAACACTTTATGACATTGACATCAACAAAGATTTCTTAGATATAACACTAAAGGCACTATTCTCAAAAGAAAAAAAATAAATTAGAATTAATTGAAATTATGAACTTCTGTCTTTTAAAAGACACTGTTAATAAAATCAAACAAAACAAGCCACAAAGAGAAGATATTAGCAAAATATATATTTAATGAAGAATTAGTATTCAGAATATATAAAGAACTCAAACATTTTTTAGAATGACCAAAAAAAAAATAGACTGACTATACGTGTCTTGGCCAAGGTAAAGACGCTGAGAAAATAGAATTCTCATATGTTACTGGTGGGAAAACAAATAATACAGTCACCTTGCAAAATGAATGTTTATAGTGAGTTTATTTGTAATTACCAAAAACTGGAAGCACAGAATGTGGCATTTCTCCCATTGCCATACATTTACTCCTCAGTTATCTCTCATTCTTTATTTTACTAGAAAGCTTTTAATGATAAATATATTACAAATAGTGATCAAGAAAGATTTCGAATATTAAAACATTAGGGTTTTCAAGTTCTGAAAATTAGTGATACTGTACACTTTGGTACATTTATTTTTTTTAACCACTATGCAATTTCCCATTTGTTTAAAAATCAAAGTCTACATTAACCCTGGGACCTCAGTTCTTTCATTTCATCCTTATATGGTAAAGTTTAGGAAAATTTTAAAACACATTTACAAAAAGCATGATGCAACTTTTACATGATATTTCAGCAGAGCTAAATTCAAGATATAACTATTTCCTTTGAAAATTCAGTTGGCTCAACATATTTTCAAAAGAGGAAAATCCAAGACATTGAAAAACACGTCTGTGTTGCAGAGAAAACATCCCCTATGGAGGAAAAGCTGACTATGGAAAATGTCATCAAATTTTCATCACGTTTTAGGTTGCTTTGGTCTGAATGTTTGTGTTGCCTCAAAACTAGGAGGTTGGATCTTTGGGAGTTGATTAAGTCATGAGAGCAGAGTCCTCATTACTGGGGTTATTGTCCTTATAAAAGAGACCCCAGAGAGCTAAATTGTCCCGTCCACCTTGCGAGGTTACAGCTAGAAGGTGCCATCTATGTCCAGGAAGTTAACCCCCCTCAGACACTGAATTAGCTGGAGCCTTGATCTTGGACATCCCAGCCTCTAGAACTGTGAGAAATAAATTTCTGATGTTCATAAAATACCTAGTTTATGGTATTTTGTTACAGCAGCTAGAACAGACTAAGAAAGGGTTTATCTATCAAAGACACTTTTTCTTGAGTTAGCTTGATTTAGAAAAATAGGCAAGCAAGTCATGGTAACGTCAGAAGCTTAGCTAAACAACTATGAATAACAAATACTACATTAAAGGATTTTCTAAGGGTAAAACAGTGGCTTTTAAAGTAAGCTCTGCATTTCCAGTGTGTGGAGTATTAGGCCTGATAATGGCTATGCCTCTCAAAACTATGAGATGAGCAGCACTTCCAGCCATTCCTGTAACATACCTACCATTGATAACTTTTTCTGCATTCTTTGGAGATCAAATGTTAATTGATTCTCTTAAGTTTATGTTTATCTCCATACTCATTAAAATCTATCATAAAGTAAAAAAGATAAAGACAATAGTTATATGAAAACTTCACATGGACAATAGAATCTATAAACACACCTTTGGAGCATGTTATAGCTGGTCATTGGTTTTCATCACATTCATCCTGCTCCATCTAAAAGGAGGTATGACCCACACTTCACACCTGTAGGAGCCCCTTGCTCTTTCTCATAAAGGAGCTATAAGATAGTCTAGACCTCTAGTGTGTATATCCTCATGCTGCATGTCCACTCCTCAAA
This sequence comes from Diceros bicornis minor, assembly GCF_020826845.1. NCBI lineage: Eukaryota > Metazoa > Chordata > Mammalia > Perissodactyla > Rhinocerotidae > Diceros > Diceros bicornis. Next base: position 34,670,892 of record NC_080775.1, read on the forward strand.
AGGAACCAGAACCCAGGGCTACGGTATAACGGCTGAGCGAAAGCTGCATAGCTCTATAACTCTGTAACAGGCAGTTTTGAAAAGATACTGAGATATTGTAGTTTTTAAAAGATATATACTTAGGGGCCGGCCCGGTGGCGCAAGCGGTTAAGTGCGCGCGCTCCGCTGCGGCGGCCCGGAGTTCGCTGGTTCGGATCCCGGGCGCGCACCGACGCACTGCTTGGTGAGCCATGCTGTGGCGGCGTCCCATATAAAGTGGAGGAAGATAGGCACAGATGTTAGCCCAGGGCCGTCTTCCTCAGCAAAAAAAAAAAAAAGAGGAGGATTGGCGGATGTTAGCTCAGGGCTGATCTCCTCACAAAAAAAAAAAAAAAAAGATATATACTTAAAAGTTGTTCATGTTGCAATTTCCCTTCATTTAGATTAAGAGAATACTAAACTATGGGAAGATGAAAAAAATTGGTCCCATCTTTCAACTAGGAAGCAAAGAGAGTCAAGCTCTTCACTAACATCTGCCTGGACACACGATAAGTTTAGATACTCTCTACCAAGTGAGTAAATCCTCCTGTTTCCAGGACACCAGGCAAATTATTCTGGGAAAGTGGCCTCTATATCTTCCCATCTCTTTCTGCATTCCTAAAATCCTAAGACAAAGGCATATTCTTAAACAAGTCAGTTTTCCAAGCACTCATTGTAGATTCTCAAACCAAAGGGGTCTGTGATTTGTTTGTTGGTGTGTATATTTGTTTTGCTGGGTCTCTTTTCTTTCTTGTTAACCTTCCAAGTTGTAATAAATGACATTTGATATTTGCACAAAAGTTCTAAATATCATTCTATTAATTAGGAGTAAAGCAACATTTCAGTGAATATCATTTAAAAGGAAGCATTTAAAAAAGCAATGTCATAAAATGAATTCAGTCAGATGGTAAAATGGGAAAGCAGCCCCCTGCCCAGCCACACCCACCAGGTGGTCTTGGTTGGCACAAGATGCCCTCCAAAGTGGCCCCCCACCCTGCCACACCTGGCAGGTAGCCTCAACCAGCTCTGGCGCTGCTCCAAAGAGGCAACACACCCCACCCAGAGGATGGCATTGGCTGGCACTGGAGCCCCTCCAAAGTGGCTATCTACCCTGTCACGCCCAGTGGGCAGCATTGGGCAGGATTGGCAACCTCCCAAAGTGGAACCTGCCCAAGGGAGCTAGCCCTATACATCAGAGATCCACAAAAGTTGTGGCTGGGCCTCATAGCCAGCTGCACCAGGGACCATGCCTGCACATCAGTGCACCTGCAGCTGTCATGGCTAGGCCTGGCAGACAGTCATGTCAGGGATAGCCCTGCACACCAGCATGCCTGCAGCAATCATGGCCCATCCACAACAGAAAAGCACATGCATCACACACAGGTGACACTTCTGGAGTACCTGGCTCTGGTAACCAGAGGGGACTGAGTTACTGGGCCCCACAGGACAACTTCTACATAAGGCCACACCTTCAAGACTGGAAGACTGATCTTCAAGATCGTAGCTGATCTACCTAAAACACAGAAACAATCACAGATAGTTAGGCAAAATGAAGAAACCAAGAAATATGTTCCAGATAAAAGATCATCACAAAACCTCAGAAAAAGAACTAAATGAAATAGAGATAAACAATCTACCTCATAAAGAGTTCAAAGTATGGTCATAAAGATGCTTACCAAACTCAGGAGAAAAATGGAGGAACACAGTGAGAATTTCCACAAAGAGATAGAAAATATAAAAAAGAACCAATCAGAGAAAAAGAATACAAAAACTAAAATGAAAAAAACACTAGAGGGAATTAAGAACAGATTAGATGATGCAGAAGAAAGGATCAGCGATCTGGAAGACAGGGTAGTGGAAATCACCCAATTGGAATAACAAAAAGAAAAAAGAATTTAAAAAATAAGGAGAGTTTAAGAAACCTCTGGGACAACATGAAGGATACTAAATTTGCATTATAGTGGTCCCAGAAGGAGAAGAAAGAGAGAAAGGGATAGAAAATCTCTGTGAAGAATTAACAGCTAACCTGGCAAAAAAACAGACATCCAAGTTCAGGAAGCACAGAGTCCCAAACCAGATGAATCCAAAGAGATTCACAATAAGACACATTATAATTAAAATGTCAAAAGTTAAAGATAAAGAGAGAATTTTAAAATAGCAAGAGAAAAACAACTAGTTATATACAAGAGAGCCCCCGTAAGACTACCAGCTAATTTTTCAGCAGAAACTTTGCAGGCCAGAAGAGAGTGGTATGATATATTCAAAGTTCTGAAAGGAAAAAAACTTACAACCAAGAATACTCTACCCAGCAAGGTTATCATTCAGAATTGAAGGAGAGATAAAGAGTTTCCTAGACAAGCAAAAGCTAAAGGAGTTAATCACCACTAAACTAGCCTTACAAGAAATGTTAAAGGGACTTCTTTAAACAAACAACAAAAAAAGCTATAACTATAAACAAGAAAAAATATGAAAGAAAAAATCTCACTGGTAAAGGCAAACACATAGTAAAGGTAGAGGATCAACCACCTATATCGCTAGTATGAAGATTAAAAAACAAAGTAGTAACGTCGTCTACATCTACAATAAGTAGTTAATGGATACACAAAATAAAAAGATGTAAAATACGACATCAAAAACATAATTGTGGTGGGGGAATAAAAATGTAATGCTTTTAGAATGTGCTCAAATTTAAATGACCATCAACTTAGAATAGACTGCTATATACATAGGGGGTTATATAAGAACCTCAAGGTAACCACAAACCAAAAACTGAGAATAGATACACAAAAAATAAATACAAATATAACACTAAAGAAAGTCATCAAATCACAAAGAAAGCAAAATAAGAAATAAACAGAGAAGAACTATAAAAAACGACCAGAAAACAATTTAAAAAAATGGCGGTAAGTACATACTAATCAATAATTACTTTAAACACAAATGGATAAATGCTCTAATCAAAGAACACAGAATGGTTGAACGGATTAAAAAATTAAGACCCATATATATGTTGTCTATAAGAGACCCATTTCAGACCTAAAGACTTACATAGACTGAGATTGAGGGGATGGAAAAAGATATTCCATGCAAATGGAAGCAAAAAGAAAGCTGGGGTAGCAATATTTATTTCAGGCACAATAGTCTTTAAAACAAAGACTGTAACAAGAGACAAAAAAGGACATTACATAACGATAATGGGAAGAATCCAACAAGAGAATATAACACTTATAGACGTTTATGCACCCAACATAAGAGCATCTTAATACATAAAGTAAATATTAACAGACATAAATGTAGAAATTGACAGTAATACAATAATAGTAGGGGACTTGAACACCTCACTTTCATCAATGGATAGGTCATCCAAACATAAATCAATATAAAGGAACATTGGCCTTAAAAGGCATATTAGACCAGACAGACTTAATAAATATATACAAAACATTCCATCCAAAGGCAGCAGAACACATATTCTTTTCTGTGCATGTGGAACATTCTCCAGGATAGATCACATGTTAGGCCACAAAACAAGTCTCAATAAATCTAAGAAGAATGAAATCATATCAAGTATCTTTTCTGACAACAATGGTGTGAGACTAGAAATCAACTGCAAGAAGAAAATTGGAAAAAGCACAAACACACAGAGTCTAAACAACATGCTAGTAAACAACCAATGGGGCATTTAAGAAATCAAAGAGGAAATAAAAATTACCTTGAAACAAATGAAAAATTGAAACACAACATTCCAAAATCTATGGGACACATCAAAACAGTTCTAAGAAAGAAGTTTATAATGATACAGGCCTACCTCAAGAGAAGAAAAATCTCAAATAATTTAACCTTACACCTAAGGGAACTGAAAAAATAAGAAAAAACAAAACTTGAAGTTATTAGAAGGAAGGAAATAATAAAAATCAGAGTGAGAACAAATGAAATAGAGGCTAAAAAAAATTTAAAAGATCAAGGCTGGCCTGGTTGCATAGTGGTTAAGTACCTCTTGCTACACTTTGGTGGTCCAGAGTTCGCAGGTTTGAATCCCAGGCGGGGACATACACACTACTCATCAAGCCATGCTGTGGCAGTGTCCCATATACAAAATAGAGGAAGATGGGCACAGATGTTAGCTCAGGGCTAATCTTCCTCAGCAAAAAGAGGAAGATTGGCAACAAGTGTTAGCTCAGGGTCAATCTTCCTCACCAAAAAAATTTTAAAATAAATAAAAATATCAATGAAGCTAGGAGCTGTTTCTTTGAAAAGATCAACAAAATTGATAAATCTTTAGGGGTCGGCCCAGTGATGTAGTGGTTAAATTCTTGTGCTCCACTTCAGCAGCCTGGGGTTCACAGGTTTGACCCTGGGTGTGGACCTACACACTGCTCATCAGACTATGCTGTGGTGGCATCCCACATACAAAATAGAGGAAGACTGGTGCAGTTGTTAGCTCAGGGACAATCTTTCTCACCAAAAAAAAAAATTGGTTAACCTGCTTTTGTTCTTGATGAGTCTGGCTCATCAAGAACAAAAGAGAAAAGGCCTAAATAAATAAAATCAGAAATGAAAGAGGAGAAGTTACAACCAACACCACAGAAATACAAAGGATCATAAGAGACCACTATGAACAATTATATACCAACAAATTGTACAACCTAGAAGAAATGGATAAATTCCTAAAAATATGCAATCTTCTAAAACTGAATGAGGAGGAAAGAGAAAATCTGAACAGACCAATTACTAGCAATTAAATTTAATCAATTATCAAAAAAAATCCCAACAAACAAAAGTCCAGGGCCAGATGGCTTCACTGGTCAATTCCTTCAAACATTTAAAGAAAAGTTAATACCTATCATTCTCAAACTATTCCAAAAAATTGAAAAGGAAGAAACACTTTCAAACTCATTCTATTACTCCAATGCCAAAACCAGACAAAGACACTGTAAAAAAAGAAAATTACTGGCCAATATCCCTGATGAACACAAGTGCAAAAATCCTCAACAAAATATTAGCAAACTGAATTCAAACACATTAAAAGAATGATACATTAGGATCAAGTGGGATTTATCCCACGGACGAAATCATGGTTCAACATCTGCAAATCAATCAATGTGATACACTACATTAACAAAATGAAGAATAAAAATCATATGATCATCTCAACAGATGCAGAAAAAGCTTTTGACAAAATTCAGCATCCATTTACGATAAAAATTCTCAACAAATTGCATATAGCGGAAACATATGTCAACATAATAAAGGCCATATATGACAAACACACAGTTAACATTATACTCAATGGTAAAAAGCTGAAAGCATTTCATCTAAGATCAGGAAGAAGACAAGGATGCCCATTCTCACCACTTTTATTCAACATAGTATTGAAAGTCCTAGCTATAGCAATAAGAGAAGAAAAAGAAAAAAAAAAAATCCAAATTTGAAAGAAAGAAAAAAACTGTCACTGTTTGCAGATAACATGATACTATATAAAGAGAACCCTGAAGACTCCACCAAAAAACTATTAGAAATGATAAATGAATTCAGTAAAGTTGCAGAATACAAAATTAATATACAGAAAACTGTTGCATTTCTGTACACTAATAACAGTCTATCAGAAAGAGAAATTTTTAAAAATCCCATTTACAATTGCA